>NW_025335440.1:2627278-2774354 GCF_004798865.1 Varanus komodoensis
GGTGCTGGAGGAGACTCCTGCGAGTCCCTTGGACTGCAAGGTGATCAAACCGGTCAGTCCTAGAGGAGATCAACCCTGACTGCTCTTTAGAAGGCCAGATCCTGAAGATGAAACTCAAATACTCTGGCCACCTAATGAGAAGGAAGGACTCCCTGGAGAAGAGCCTAATGCTGGGAACAATAGATGGCAAAAGAAGAAGGGGACGGCAGAGGATGAGGTGGCTGGATGGAGTCACTGAAGCAGTCGGCATGAGCTTGAGTGGACTCCGGGAGATGGTGGAGGACAGGGGGGCCTGGAGGAGTGTTGTCCATGGGGTTGCGATGGGTCAGACATGACTTTGCTAAACAACAACAATTTGCTGCACCATCAGAGTATCACGTTTCTCCTTACAACTTTCTTGTGCTTGAAAGGACTGCAATACCATTTACACTACAGGCTACACCATTTGTTTTCTGCAAAGTCGAGAAGAAAAGCTACTGAGGAAATGCCTGTGATATGTGCATAAATATGGAATGGCTTAAATGGGAGATGGTAAATGAGAATAGGTATCCACAATCCACCCCAGTGAAACAAACCCAAGCGAGCCTTCTTGTCAATGACAAATCATCCCAACAAGCACCTTTTATGCATAATAAGGCAATAAAGCTTGCAGCCCTAATCTTAGCATGCAGGAAACCCTTCAATTACTAACACCATGCAAGCATGGCTCTTTTTACAATATGATGACATAGTGTCAACCAATGCTATCAATAAGCACTATAAAGAAAATAACCCAAATAAATAAAGCTGAAATAACTGATAACATGATCCCCTCATTCTTCCTCTCTGTTTCTTTCGAGGCTAATTTATAACCAAGCCTGTGTGAAAAATGCAGGTGCTTTACAAAATAGCAAAGAAAAGAATGTGCCATAAAGTCAGTTTCCCACGGAACACTACCCTTAAATGCAGATGCATAATTATGGTAAGGCGTATATATCCCGGCTGGTCGATTACATTCACAGGAAATTGTTACACCCACAGCCCCCTCGAGCCAAGCCCAGAGGAAGCCTGCGACTGCTTGCAGAGCCCCAGTGGTACAATCAGCTGCCCTCTTCCCCATTAGCTACAGTGGTCCAAAAGGTGGGTACAGCTGGCACAGAGGGGGGACCCTGCCAGTGCCACACCTGGGGGAAGGTTCCTCATGACCTGCCTTTGTTGGAGCCAGGAGCAGCTGCCATTGGCACAGCTGCTCCTGGTGTACAGGAGGGGACCTCAAAACCCAGGCATTATATTCTGGAGGATGTGCCCAGTGGGTTGTTGGGAGAGGCTGCATTCAGCTTCATCGAGGGGTTTTTTTGGAGGCTCTTTCAATGTATTTGCATATTTCGTGATGGCTGATTTACATGAACAACATTGTGTACAACAGTGTTGTTCATGACACCTCTGCCCCACCCTCCCTATTCGCCCAATCTCACCCTGCGCAACTTTGTTTGTTCGTTCGTTCGTTTCCCTGGATGGAAAAAGTCCTCAAAGGGAAACATTTTGCTGTTGTGGAAGAATCGAAACAAAAAATGGCAGAGGCACTAAAAGGCATCAAAACTGATGAGTTCAAACCCTGTTTTGAGCAGTGGAGAAATGTCTCAGTAGGTGTGTTGCATCAAACAAAGTGCTTTGAAGGTGATTGAAGTTTGGAAGTGTACAAATGAATACATGCTTTTCATGAATAAATTCCTGCACCTTATGGATACTGCACATGCCCCGCAGAAGCTTGGACTCTGGCCTACTGCAACATGGACCGGGGTCCAGGGAGTCAAGCCCAGGGAATCTGATGGACCCCCACACCTGGGGGGGGGAATTCCTCACACATCCCTAATACCAGCATTCAGTCCCACTACCCTCTCCTGAAATCCTCTGAATTGTGGTTGTAACTGCAAAGAAGCCCTGCAGCCCCAGTCCTCAAGCTCACATATTGCAACCCGTAGTTCATTTTCTCTTGCTGTCCAGTGACTGACTATGCTCTGGGCCTGTGTTGCCATGGTAACAGCAAAATTCACTGTCTTCCACTCCTTCTGTATGCTGACTCAAGTATAGGAGAGACACACGTCTCCATCCCATCTGTAATGCCAGTCCTGAGCCTGGACCCTCATCAGCATCATCCATTCCATTTCTGAAGCTCTAGATGGGCTGGAATGCTGGGCATGGGAGGATTAAGCAGCCTGCATCTGACTCTCATATTGCTCCCTTCTGACTTCCGAGCAAGAGGAAGATGCAAAGCAGCCTCTTGAGATGGCACCCTGACTTTACCGTATCCTGCCCTTTGTGGGACCCGGCTGCTGTGACATTCTAAGCCCATGAAAGCACTTAATTGACCTGACAGCTCAGGAGCTCCCATTCTGAACTGCTGCCTTGCTGAGTGACAGTTCAAAACTCCTGAAAAACAGTTGCTTAACAACAATACAGATAAGCAAGCTGTGTCTGGAAATCAACAAGCCAAGCATGATCTTGAATGACTCTATCAGCCATTCACAGCCATTTGGTCCCAGCGTCAGGAAGCTGCCACATCTTTTCTCTGAATGGAGAAAAGCTGCAGTAAAAAGGCATCCC
Organism: Varanus komodoensis; assembly: GCF_004798865.1. Lineage (NCBI taxonomy): Eukaryota > Metazoa > Chordata > Lepidosauria > Squamata > Varanidae > Varanus > Varanus komodoensis. The sequence goes on from NW_025335440.1 coordinate 2,629,862, forward strand.
AAATGATCCAAGTATGGGAGCAGTGATCCCATGAAGAAAGGCTATGCTACCTGGAACTGTTTTGCTTGGGGAACGGAGTGAGTAAGAGAAGGCATGTGACACACTTTTAAATTTTGCATGCTTTGGGGGAAATGGATAGGGAAAACTTTCCTTCTGCCTAGATGAGAACCTGGGGTCATCCTATGAATCCGATTAAGTGCACTTCTCCACACGATGCTTGGCTAAACAATGGCAAACATCATGCAAGACGCAAGTATGCCTGCTGTAACGGACTGGCAACAGCCTGCTCCATGAGCCGGAGAGAGAACGGGCGTTACGAAGCCCACAGTCCTCCTTTTTCTTTTCTTCCTGTTCTCTTTTCTTCTGCCAGTTGGTAGAAGGAGTTGATTATCTGGCTGCCTCCCTCAGACTTTCATCAACTCACCAAGTCTCAGGTATCATCTTTGGATAGCATTGTTTTGTCTGTTAGAGGTGAAGGTGGACATTCAAAGAGCAAGAGTCCACAAGACTTCAGATAAAGAGGGTTTTACTGAAGCTTATTATAGAAAAAAACATATTGCAAAAAAGCCTTTAAAATCTATATGGATAAAAACAGAATGTGTCCAACAGGGCAATTAAAAAATAGAGATAAGTGAACCCACCTGACCTTACTAGACAGTTTTATTTAAGTCCTCTTGGCCAAATAATAGCTTACTGTCCTTTCTCCTTCTCAATAAGACCTTGATTTCCAGCACCTCGACCCCTTCCTTCCCTTCTGCACTCTAGCTTGCTTTTCCTCTTCTTCCCTTCTCTACTTTGTCTTCTTCTATCACACTCCAACCAGTGCAGAGGGTAATATCTTGTTCATTCCTGCCAACTAAGTTTATGTTTTCTAAGATAAGCCTTTTTAAAGTTCCTGTTGAATTTTATAGATTCTTCTTCCCTTCCTGGCTCTTTGACCCTCATTTAATTTTTCACTTGCCTGCTCCCTGGATGAAATGCCTTGTCCTTTACATCATAAACTGAGCCTTTTAACCTCTAAACAGTTGACCTAATAACGGAAACTACCACACACTTGTTTTTCTTTTTGGCAGCCTCTTTTAACTATCCTACAATCAAACTGAAGAACAAAAATGCTGAAAGATCCGTGCCTTCACATCCTCCAATTTGGCTGGCTTTAAAACAGGGTTAGAGAAAGGTATCCAGGCTGATTCATGGCTGAGAAAGGTATCCAGGACTTCTAGCTGTAGTGCCTACACTGTAATTCTGCTGTCAGAGGCTTTCTGTCGATTGGTCTTGGTATGCCGGGGGCTATTCCTGCCTGTAGTGGGCTGTCCATAGACTTCAGGTTGCCCACTGCATGCACAACTTAGGCCTTTGGAAAGATCAGGCATGGTCCTTCTTTTGCATGTAGGTCCTTAATGTAGATGCTGCATTTTATAGTTATGCTGGCTAATAGCTGTTGATGGACTTACCTAACTGCCTAGTTTAAAAGCTGTCTGCGCCAACAGTCATCTTCATGTCTTGCCATAGTAAATTTTGTTAAGTGGATAGAATATATGACTTGCATTCAAAAAAGAGTAATTTTTAATAGGGTAAGCCTCAAAAACAGAGCCAATCCTCCATATAATAGCCTATTAAAAATATGCTTGCAGAGTCACTGTGTAAAAGCTTTGCTTTATTTATCTCTTCTTTAAAAGATGTGACTGACTATTCCCATTTTGTTTGTTTCTCCAAAGCAACAAAAACATCAATTTGAACAGAATTTTGACGAGCAGTTCCATCTAGTGAGCCTGACAGAATGGTTAATTATGTTTCTAGCCCAGAGAAGGTGGCACACAATCAATAATGTCAAAAGAGAATATTAGTGCCTACAGGCCATTGCTGGCTTCCTCCAATTGCTCGCTCTCACAAGCCATCTTTTTTATGAAACTGTTTCATTTACAGCTGGCATTTTCCTTTAAATCATTCCAATCAACAATTTAAATCAGTTTGGAGTAAATGGCAGCTCAGTGTGCTGCTTTCTCTGGTTTACTACCTGAGGTTCTTTTTTCACTTTTGCTCTCCCTGATCCCCTTGCTTTCCCTCCCTTATTGGGTTTATAATAGCTCCATTAAGAATTATCTTCCACTCTTAAAAACACCTTTGCTTTTGAACTGGTCCAGATTACCATACATTCTTGGGGCATAATGCCTGAATTGGGGCTGAAAGGTTGGCATCCAGAAGAGGAAATGGAATATTAAAAAGAAGGTGGTACAAAGCTATGAAATTAGCAAGAGGAGGCTTGTTGAAAGAGTGGTGCTGCTCATGTCAATGCGATGTAAAAGGTGGCGGCGGCGGCGGCAGCCTAAGCGAGTCCGGACGCAGGGCATGCCACCAGCTGCCATCCGCACTTGCCATTGCTCTGACCCTGCAGTTGGAAGACAAGCACGGCCCGCTGTGAGAGCTGGAAGGCCTGGACAAGAGGCTGCCAAGGAGGCCTTTTCCCTGCCAAGAAAGCAGATGGTGCAGAATGCCCCTTGATCCAGGCTGCCCTATCGCATGGAGTCCGGTCTCTTCCCTACCCTGTGCCAGACTTGGTCCCTTCATCGTCACACTTGAATCAGAATTCTCTCCTTCTCTCACAGTGTATCGAGGGTGGCTGGATGCTTCATTTTTCTTTACGGGGAAAAGCCCCTACGGGTTGCCACCACCTTTCTTGCATCCTCCGTGCCAAAGGAAAACAGGGGGACCTGCGCTCAGTGGACCTTCGACCAATTACACTGAGCCTGGGCAGCTACCCAATTGCACTGCCAAGAGCACCAACCCTGATAAGAAGTACGATGAGAGTTCCAAGAGGCAGCAGTCTGGCAGTCGGGCAAGGTGCAGAGAAAGAGAAGGGCACTGCCCCGCTTGGCTGAGGATCGTTGGGAGATGCTGCCTGAGCCAATGATCAGCTCAGGACTGACAGAGCTCTTACGCAGCAGGAGGAACGTGTCTGCCTCCCATTTAGGAAGTGTCCGGGGAAAATGGCAATGCACTGAGCACTTCCCTGCTCTAATTATTGTAAGTCAAGTTCTATGCCAACAACAAGCACCTGGGGGCTGTCCAGTACGCCTGAACCACCACTGCTGAAGTGACTATTTGGTGAAAATTTCTAAGGGTGATCAAGGTAGGAGAAAGAGGAGGAGGAGGCAGCCACCAACCCTCAAAAAACACAAGATACATCTGTGTGCTAGCTGGACAATGACACATGCATACCCTTTGGTGTCCCAACCCTTCCTGTCAGCTGCCCTGCTAATTGCTGTTGGCCAATATCATGATTTCTGGTACTTAGCATATGAACACTGATCTCTTTGCACTTTTCCGCTTCACTCAGAATATTAATGTTCCCCACTCCTGACACGCACAGCCACTGAGATGCTCGTACAGAATTTCAAACATCACTTGTCTCCTGCAGAAGTTGGAGATACCCTTTTGAGTGGGCAAGATCCTTTCAAGCTGATTCAAAACAATGAGAAAACTCAAAACCAGGTCATCTTTGAAGCATCAATGTACCACTGTTCCCATATGGAGAGCTCCTGCGATGCAGGGGCAGCAAGGCAATTAGAAACCAAAATTGAGAAATATGTGTTTACTCACTTTCTAAGCTTGATAGAAAAACATGCATACAGCCCATTAACCATAGACACAGGATTAAGATAACAGCATCCTATCTAGCTGTGATGAATGACAGCTGAGGGCTGAACTAAATAGGATAGACAGTGCTAATCAACACAGAAAATGAAGATTTTGCCAGCTATTACAGGCTTGCTCCATAAATGTGTGTGTGCACGGGTGTAGCTCTGCCGTCAGGTGCTTTCCTTCTGACAGAGTTGCAAATGGGCCACAGAAGAGTAGCTTCCGCTCCCAAAACACATCAGAAAAAAGTGAGGATTCAGTGATTAATCTTGGCAATGAACGACTGGGGTGGTGTTTCCCTTGATGCATATCTTCATTTTGTGCATTCTATGATTGGATGTGCACAAACTTAAGAGGCTAACTGCCTTTTGGGTCCTGCATCCCTTGAGAAGTGTAAACCTGCACTAAAATCTGAACCACATTTCTCCACAATCCCTGGATTCAGTGGACCGTATTTGGAAGCCTCCTCAAAAGTGGGCCTCTTTATCAGAGCCCCCCCCCCCACAATTGCATGGAAGGTCCAAGGGGCACTCAGCAGATCTGCATAGAACCACTTCTGCATTTTCCCCAAAGAAGGAACAAAATGGAGATAGTGAGGTTGCTCACACAATAAAGATGGGGCAGGACACACTGCCTGTGCCCTCCACACAGATCACGATCACCTGGCTGGGCATGATGTGTGAACAGAGCTATTATGTTAGCTGGAATGGACCACCTGCTCCCATTTAAATTCATGCAGTGGTAACCTTATATGAATCAGGCCATTGGGCTATGTTGCTAGGGTTGTGCAGCACTATGAACTGTTCTCTTGCTCCACCACCGTCTTTCCTGCTCCATCCTGGATTCATCTCCTGCTCCAGATGGAGTCATCTTCTCTCTCTGCCCCACATTGGAAAAATATGCAAAAACAATTTGGAGTTTGTGCTGCTATGCTACCTTTTACTGCCCCTCCCGCTGCCTTAGGTCACAGTAAGAGATACAGACCACGTGGTTGCTACAAAACTGAGACTGAAGCTAGATATTAATGGCTATTTATTGTGTCAAAAAAGCATACCTATGAATGCACGCTACAGCTACTTCCATAGATTGGCATGACTAAAATCGCATACAGTTCCAGAAAGTTTAAAAGTGCTCCATAATTCCATGGAATCTGCATGCTTTGGAAAAGCTGTTCTACAGATTTCAGGGGTGAGAGTCATAGATGCCCAAGGTCATTTCAATCCATTGCTGATTTACCTGATGTTCCTACATACAGCGCAACACTGCCGACACTCATTGGCAGCCGAGCTCCAAGCAGTCCCTGATAATGTCGAAGATCAACCCTGGAACCTCCTTCATGAAAAGCAAGCACTCCACCATGGAGTTCTCAGACTTGGTCTCATACGAACAGATAGAACTTCTCCAATAGGCTTTCTATGAAAGCTCAAAGCTCCTGGACAAAATCCCAGCACCAGCTCTCGATTCTAAAGGTTCATATACCTCCTACCTTCGGTGCATTGGGACACCAACACTTCTATAAGGTTTCTAGACATTTCTTTAAACCCCTGACTACCCAAAGCATTTATTTTGCCTTTCTTCTGAAAGGAAAGAGAATTTGCAGCTTGCCCTCCTGAGTACCTTATTCCAAAGCGGAAGCCACTGCTCTCAAAAGCCGTGTTCTCTCTTTCTCCTTGCACCAAGACAATCCAGCAGGAGCAATGAATTAAAGTCATTGGGGGCTGCAGATCTGTCAATTTTCCATTTGATATCTCTAGCAATAGAGCTGCACAATTTTATTGTATCTTCAATAATCTCCTAAAATTGTATCATCTCTTGTAGGCAATCATTAATTTTGATAAAAAGGAAATATAGCAGCTAAAGAGGTGCCTTGCTCAGAAAACTTTGAAGGTCATGACTGCAAAGTATTGTTTTATAGATATTTTCTTCTTCTTTCCAGCATTAGATACTTCTGTAATTTCATTTTGATTTCACAAAAATGCATGTGTATATGTTGGCACTATGACTTCTCCAGAAGGAATTTAAATACCCCATTACACATTCTGCATATCTGCTAGTAAGATTGATAAATATATCTAACACACTAGTGCTAGTATACCTCATATATATATGTATATGTCTCTTCCTTAAAAGAAACAGCAGTATGATATAAATATCTGCCAGCAGATTAGGAAACAGCTAGAGTACAGATAGCGAAAACTCATACTAAGCCCTGATAAGTTCTTATAGTTGAATAGATTGGATGAGACTAATTATCTGGATCCATTTCAATTGGGGTCCAGGGCTGTTCTTGGTCAAGAAGTAGCTTTGGTCACCCTCTGTGATGCCCTATGCCAGGAAAGAGATAAGGGGAGTAGGACCTTGTTGGTGCTCCTGGACTTCTTGGTGGGTTTCAGTACTTGGACAGCTGCCTCTGGAGGTGAGCGCATTGTTCTGCCCTTGACTCTCCAGCGTGGGATTCCTCAGGGGCTGACCTTGTCCTCCATGCCATTCAGTAGCTGCATGAAACTGCCGAGTGGCCTCATCTGGAGCTTTGGAGTGTGCCATCAGCACTATAACACACTCCAAATCAGCACTGTGCTGATGACATGCAGCTCTGGGTCTCCTTTCCATCTTCAGCAGGTGAGGCTACCTGTGGATGAGCTAACTGGTGCCTGGAAGAGACATGGATTGGATAAGGGCTGGTAAACTGAAGCTCAATCCAGGCAAGACGGGGATGCTGTGAGCAGGAGGTTGCTCTGACGGGATGGAGGGAATTTGACCTGTTCTAGATGAGGTTGCACTCACCTTGGCAGAGCAGATTTGCAGCCTGAGGGTGCTCCCTTGAGGCCCAGGTGACTTCAGTGGCTTGGAACACCTTCTATCAGCTTCAGCTACACCCCTCTCTGGACAGAGATAACCTATCAGTAATCTACACTCTGGTAGTCTCTATACTAGATTACTGCAGACTAATCACATGGGCCAGATGGTCTCATCCTATAACGGCAATTCTGGTCCATTTCCATTGTCTGCCTAGATCAGGGGTCCTCAAGCTTTTTCAGCAGGGGGCCAGTTGAAGGGTGCCAGTGCGGGGCGTGGGTCGGAAGGGTGGTGCCAGTGGTGCGCGCAGGCTGGCGAGGGGGGGGTGGTGGTGGTGTGGGTGGGCGAGCCTGCTGAGGCGGGGGTGGGGCATGCGGCGAGGCAGGGGCACGAGGCAGCGGCTTGCCCGCTTGGAGGTTGTTCTCTCCGGGCAAGCAAACTGCTGCCTCCCCGCGCACGGGGCGAGGTGGGCAGCAGCGGGAGCGTGCATGGGCGTGGGTGTGTGCGCAGCAGGTCCAAATGGACATGGCGGGTCAGATCCGGCCCCTCTGGCCATAGTTTGAGGACCCATGGCTTCTATGTTGCTGAGCCCAATTCAAGGTGCTGGTTCTGACTCTACATGTCTTGGGAGCACAATATCTGATGGAGCATGTTTCCCAACCTCAATCTACCTGGACACTGGGATCAAGTTCTGCGGCTTACCTCCACTTGCCACCTCCAAGGGAGGCTTGGTTGGCAGCATCAAGGAGAAGGGTCTTTTCAGTCATGTGTCCCCCATTATGGAATGATCTCCCCACTGAGGCCCACCTGGAACCAACTAGCATCCTTTTGGTATCAGGTTAAGACTGTCTTTTATGCAGAGCATTAATTAGTTTACTGGGGGTCTGTTAGCTGCTTAAATGGATTGTCTGATTAATTCATGCAGGCTACCATAACTTTTTATATGCATTTTAATTTGGTTTTAAACTTTGCATCATAACCTATTTATGACATTTTAATGTTGCTTGTATTTTTATATTGTATTTTATGTGTTGCTTTCCAAGGAGCTCCAACTTTTGGGCTTTATGGAAATTAAACAAACAAACAAACCAGAAGCCTTCAAGTCTGGCAGCTTCTGAAAAGTGTGGGAGCCCCAGAGACATGGCCACTCTTCTCCCCATCCTTCTCAGCACACCAAGGAAAGAAGTACCTCTCCTCTCTTTCAGGGCCCCTCGCTTGGAGTGCCCAATGCTTCTCAGCTGATTTGGCCTCCTAACCTGATGACGCACCCTTGGAGTAATGCTGTAAAGTCTGGCCTCCTTTGCACTGGCATGCTCACTAAACTTCCCCACAGATGTTAAAACTGCCTGACTCAGTGACTGCCCGCCATATCTCTGGGTCTTTTGGCCTCAGTATTTCAGCTGCCAATCCTGACCCTCTTCTTTGGCTGAGAATCTGTATCCTTCACCTTTGAAGGCTCTTTTGCAGGAGAGGCTGCCTAAGCCCTGTATCCAGCCCTAGACACCATCACCCCACACAGCCACAGGGAACATAAGGAGCTGCCCTAGATCAAGGAAGAGCACAAATCCCCTTTGCTCCCCATCAAGTGCCAGGTCCTGCCTTGAGATGCCAGTGACTGAACCCTCCGCGTGCCCTGCAGGTCCCCATTCTCTGAGCTATGGCCACACAACCCTCCCCCTAAGACTGGAAAGAGGGCCTGAGTGCGTTCTCTGTAATGACATTTTGTCTGAATACTAATATGCGCCAGGCAAGGGCCTATCCTTGCAGGAGACCTGCCGCAGCCCCTGCACTGCTGGAGATCAGCCACAGACCAGCAGGCGATGGGCATGCTGACCCTGCTAGGCCATTGCAGGCAACTGCAGTTGTGTTTCGGACAACTGAGAAGTTTGCTGTGGCTGTTCTTATGGTTTGAATTACTTTCTCTAAGGACTGGCGCAAATGTGCATGTCCCTTCATTAATGGAGCAATAAGGCCTTGGGTTTTAAATGAAACAAAACACAAATGTGCGAGGAAATGAAACTGACAAATTCAGCTAGAGATACTGGGAAATGGTCTCTCAAATGTGCCCATTCTCTCTGTGGGTGGAATTCCCTGGATTTCTCAAGGTTTTGACAAAGGCGAGACTTAAGAAGGGCCCTGGAAGAGATTCTTTTTCCATAAGAGGTCGTGTTCCTAAGTGGGGTTAAGTCCCGTTTTTGCGGGGGGGGGGGATACTTCCACTGCATTGACTTTGTTAGCAGCCTCCCCCAGTTTGCATCCTCAGTGCAAGTGTGAGGGGCTCCAGGTGAGCAGTGGAGCTAGCTGTGTCAAAACCTGTCCCTCAGTTCCTGGAAGTGCTCTTCCCTCATTAAGGTGGCTTCAATTTTCTGTCTCATCCCCAGCAGGTATTCAGCCTTATTTTGTATTGATTCTGCCAGTGTTTTTCTGCTGGATGCCTGTGAGGCAAGCTGAGGATACACGGTGCTTTCTTTCTTTCCACATCTCTCTCTGTCTCTGTCTCTCTCTCTCTCTCTTGCTCTCCTTGTCCTTACAAAACTATATGCATATTTTCATGCACATATTTCCATGCATTGTTTCTAATGTACACTTTTTGCACACTTTGTTTGGTTTGCGTTTTTCGGGGAACCTGCATCACTAGTTGCAATAAAGTACCAATGTCAACATGAAAAGATTCCAGAGTCATGTTTATGCTCAGGAAGTCAAATTATTAAGTTCGCACTGAAATGTGAACTAAACTATTCCTGCCTATCACTAGATACAACACCATTCTTAACTAAATTTTGTCCCTGGGTATAAAACTTTCTGGAGCAAGCAAGTAGACAGGAGAGTTGGGTTGTGAGGACAGCTAAGCAGGGACGGCAAAGGCACACAGTGTTTGAGCTCATGCTGAATATCTCTATATTCTTCCTCAAAGGGAGTTGCATTTCATTTGTGCTCCTGAAAAATGAGCATCGTTCCCCCTGACATAGAAATGCACATATTTGAGCAGGAAACAATGATTTAAAAATATGATTTCCCCAATAACAATATGCATTCCCCCTCACCCCAGAAGCTAGAATGTGAAATGGGGGATGTGCAAAAGTATACAGTCAAACACAGAAATGCACTTGAAGGACTGAGTCAGCCCTGGATGTCCCCTTTGCCGTATTGCTTTAGAGAGCCCTGGCTGTATCTTAAGGGCTTGGGAGAGGTGAAAATACAATAAAAGCACAATTTGTGGCCATGGAGACTTGTTGTCCTTAGACTCCCATCAGTCTAATTCAACAGAACAAAAGGTGGCGAGAACCAGTGTGGTGCTCTGTTCAAGAGTGTAGGAGTGGAGTTCAGGACATCCGGGTTCTAGTCCCTTCTCAGCGACAAAACCTACAGGGTGACTTTGGGCCAGTCCTTGCCCCTCTATCTAACCTACCTCACAGGGCTGCTGTTGTGAAGAGAGAATGGAGAGAACATTGTAGGTCCCTGGGATCCTTACAAGAGGAGAAAGGTTATGATAGATGTGCAAAACTACTACGATGACTAATAGCAGGAATGGTAGGCCAAGCTATCTGGAACACCGCAAGATGCCCATTCCTGTGCTGAGCAAGATGGCGCGTATTCCACATCCCAAAAATTTGCAAACTAAATTGACTTTTGTCAACTATTTCACTCATGCACTGCAATAGGCAACTCCTTCCTGCCGTTCCATCATAATAATATGGCACAGTAAGAGATTAAGATCAAAAGAAAAGCCCTGCTGGATCAGGCCAAAGTCCACCCAGTCCAGCAGTCCATACGCACAGCGGCAAACCAGCTGCCCACAAGATCGCCCCAGCAGGATGGGTGCAAGGCCTCTTCAGCAACTGCAGTATGCAAGCGCAGCAGCTCTGGCCAAGGAGGGAGCGCATGGCCAGCTAGGCTAGGAGCCACGGACAGCCTCCTCCTTCATGAATCTGTCTGATCTTTTCTGAAAGCCACCCGGACTGGCAGCCATCACCACTTCCCGTGGCAGCAAATTCCACAGTTGAACTATGCCAGATTACCAGCAGGACGGCCATGTTCTAGCTTCATGGAAAGACAGAAGCAATATAAGCTACCCTGCTCGACACAGAAAGAACAAGTTTTAATGAAATTCTTTATTTTTATTTATTTATTTAGGAAATTTATAGACTGTCCATCACTCTCATCTCTGGGTGGCTTACAACATTATTCTAAATGCTAAATAAAATAAATTAGCTATTCCACGAACTGAGCATAAAACTGACATATTTAAAATAAATTAAATAAATCATATACAGTTAAAATTGGTTGATGTTAAAATATTGGTTAAATAAAAAGGTCTTGACCTGGCACCGAAAAGCATATAATGACGGCACCAGGCGGACCTCTCTGGGGAGCACATTCCATAGTTGAGGCGCCACCACAGAGAAAGCCCTCCTCCGAGTGCTCTGTCTCCTGACCTGTTTCAAAGAGGGTTCCTGGAGGAGGGCCTCTGCTGCCGATCTTAGGGGGTGGGAGGGCATATAGGGAAACATGTGTTCCTTTAGGTATCCTGGTTCCTAGCTGTTTAGGGCTTTATAGGAAATAACCAGCCCTTGAATTAAGCCCGGACTTCGATGGGAAGCCAATGGAGCTGATAGAGGACTGGGGTCATATGAGAACAATGCCCAGTCCCTGACAGCATCCTGGCAGCTCTGTTTTGAACCATCTGAAGTATCTGGACCATCTTCAAGGGCAGCCCCATGTAGAGTGCATTACAGTAATCCAAGTGGGAAGTAACCAGTGCGTGTGTCACTGTTGCTAGGCAGTTCTCCTCCAGGTAAGGACGCAGCTGATGGATCAGCCAAAGCTGAAGGAAAGTGCTCCTCACCACCGCTGTCACCTGGGTTTCCAGGGACACCTCCAGGTCGAGGAGCACTCCCAAGCTGCAGCCCCTGTCCTTTAGAGGGAGTGCAACCCCATCCAGGGCAGGGCCCAAGTCTCTTACCTGGAAACTCGAATCACCTACCAACAGGACCTCCATCTTATCTGGATCAAACTTCAGTTCTAGCTTTTTTAGCTGAAAAATTATAGCTGAATGTGAGTGAGTAACCAGTGCCAAAAAACCTAAAGAGTAATGCTGGTTCTTTAATGTACATATACACATGCGCATACATTTCTCTCAGGCATGTTGTAACACCCATTTTGCATCCACTATTCGGTTTTCTCCTTGAGCTAGTAGCTACTCTCTACCCCTCATTAACCACACTAATTGAAGGGCAAACTGATCATCAGGTGTGTGTACCTGTATAAAATGCCTTCTTTTATGACAGGGAGGAACATGGGCATTTAAACATGGTCTACATCAATGCTTCTGTTAGGCAAGAAAATATACTTTACTTTTTTTAGTGCAGAAGTTCCAATGTACCAAAACTGCCAGCAGCAGTACTCAGGGCTGGTGAAAACGGGCTCCTTCCTAGCAAAGCAGAGAAGAGTGAAGCTAAAAATATCCCTGGTTCATCCGCTTTGGTTCTGCATGCAGGTCATACGGACCAGTCCCTAGTTCAGAGCTGGGTGGGGTTGCCCTGGTATGACCAAGGAAAGGGTGACTGTGAGTTCTTGCATAGAAAAAAGCAGTTTCTCCCACCCCGCCAAAAATTTAAGGGGCCCCTGTTGGCTGTTGGCCTCTTTTGGCCTGGAGCACAAGGAAGAGAGGAAAGAGTGTGGGCAGAGCAGTCCACACACAGGGCCTGCCTTGCCTCCCCCCGCCCCAGTCTGCTGCACACCACAGAAGCCCCACAAAATGCTGCTTCTGAAGTTGCCTGCTTGCCACTGACTGCAGGGGATGCCAAGTTCAGAGTCCCAGCTCTGACCTCGAGGAACAGGACCAAGTCCAGGGCTGGGACTCCAACCTCTCCTGTGGCCATTTAGCAGCCACCAGATTATGCCTGCAAAAACACCACTACTGGGCATCACCAAAGCATGTTTAACCAAGAGCATTTGCTGCATTGCGCCAGCAGCATTCAGCTAAATTAGGCAGAGTGCAATAGTCACAAAGCCAGTATTTTTGCTCTATAAGACCCAAGCTGAGATCCACAGATGTGGCAGGTAGAAAATGCAAAATGGCAGTCCATTGATCTGGCAGAACGGCATGGGCTCAGCTGCCCATTCCATACCTCATATCATAAAGGAATTTTCCCTGGCCAAAAAAATGTACAGTTCTCCCAGAGGCTAGAGTGTGAAAAGGCAGGTTTGGAGGGATTTCTGCAACTATACACTTTTGCAACCACATATGGGTACTTTTTAGAATGCAAATTTTGTTTCAATTAGAAACATACTTCTGGGAAATAGTTAACACTTCCCAAGAATTGTCTCCCTGCTCCCATACATGTTTATGTTTATGCATGAGCATGTTCAGATGATTTGCAAACAGGAGTTAACTTCTCATATCTCCCCACTATTGCCTGAAAGCTTTGAGAATTTGTGGCCAATTTTGGCCAAAGTAAGAACACTTGAGGCAAATGAACTGCAGATCCGGATTGGGTCACAGAATCTCAGAACAGCAGAGTTGGGAGGAGCCAGTAAGGACATTGGGTCCAATCCCTTTGTCAGGGTAGGACTCCAAGTTAAAGATTGCATACCTGGATTGGTGCATGTTCTTTACACCACCAGCTGCTTGTGCAAAATTGTTAGAGCAGAACTGTGTCCTTCTCTATGGTGGCACCCCAGCTGTGGAAGGCTTTCCTCAGAGAGACAGAGCTGCCATTCCCTTCACTTCCTTTTCAGCAGCAGGAAGTTCTCTTTTCTCCCAGGTGTTAACATCTGACTCCATTTTAACTCTGCTTTTATGTTTTACATGCGGTCTCATTATTCCTTTAATTGCTACTGTTTATGGTAGATTTGTCATCGTTGTTTAAAATTATTTTGTAAAGCTATGCTTAAGGCAGAGGCCAAAAGATCAGCTTTTAAAATGAAGAGGCTACATCCATTCCAATCCCATGCAAGATCTGATTTTCGACCTCTGCAAAAGTGTGAGGATCCATTCTCTCAAGAGCCGTTCTCTCCACCTATCCTTCCCATATCTTGTCTTATACAGTGGTGGAAGGCAAAGTCATATATAAATATTCAGAACCACCCTGCAGTGATATGATAGGACTTCTGATAACTGGACCTTTTGTAGGTTAATATATCTGCCACATGACGGGTGCATGGTTTATTACGTCCATACAGCACTGCACAGATGTAAGTGCATTAAACTCCTGGCAAGTTAATGCAATATGCCAAAAAATAAACAAACTTCCCACATTCTTTAAGCACAGCAAGATTTGTCTTGGAGAAGGGCTAATGCAGAGACATATAATTTCCTTGAAAACAGCTATTTTGGATATTCTGCAGTGACTGCAAGGTGAGTTAAGTACTGAGGTGAACCAAGGCACCTGAATATGTTGATGCTGAGTCCAGGCACAATGGTTCCATTGTCCACTCAGAAAGGAACTCCGAGTGCTGGGTAAACCAGGACCACACCTTGGTCACAAAAACCTACCTCCAGGCGAGAGATTGACTACTGCCACGATTGCCTGCAAAATATGCAGTCAAAGGTGAATTTAAAAACTCACCCCACCAAATAATACACAAATCAAATTTTATAACAGGTTCACAGGGCTAAGAGCCCCAGATAAGGGACACAGAATTAGCACAATCCACCCAAAATCTCCTGAAGGACCCAAATGCCATGCCAGAAGATGAGTGTCCCATGGGCCTGGCCACACCATTGCAGCCTTTTATCCTCACTTACCAGCAAGGAAAAGCTGCTCTCTTCACAGTCCTGGAGAAGACAGGGGGCAAGAGTCCACTGGTGGTGAAGTGAATGAACAGCCACAAGGACAGCCAGGCATTTACCTTTCTTGCACCTCTGTATATACCTGTGCTGCCAGTGCCTGGCCACTGAGGACCACAGGTACCTTGTGCAAGGTGGAAGACTAGCCCATGGTGAGGCAGCCAAGTGGCATTATTCAGCAAGTCTGCTTTCTTTGTAAGGCTTCATTATTCCTTCTTGCTCATTTTGGAAAGACCATGTGCTTAGATTAAAGAAATGTACTGGATGAAACCCAGACTAGGTTAATCATGCTTGCAGCTCTGAAATCAATGTGACTTAAATTGGTTAGGGATCTATGATAATTTGTTTCAGCTCATTTTTTACCAGACTTTACTCACTCTTCACTTCCTGGAACTGAATCCAATCTGCAGACAAAATCTATACCTTTCTGGGGTTGTGATATGCTTTACAACACAGAAAATTGCTTTTGAAAATTATGTATATTCAACAATGAGCATGAAAAAAAATATTTTTACAAAACATGCACAAACACACTTTCAGTGATGAGAAGAACACAGACACATTCCAAATATACACATAATTGATGCATACTATGGAAAATGTGAAAAATAGAAAAGGTGACAAAAGGAAAAGGTGACAAATAGATTTAAGGAATTAGATCTGATAGACAGAGTGCCTGAAGAACTATGGACGGAGGTTTGCAACATTGTACAAGAGGCAACAACTAAAATCATCCCAAAGAAAAAGAAATGCAAGAAAGCAAAATGGCTGTCTGGGGAAGCTTTACAAATAGCTGAGGAAAGAAGGGAAGCGAAAGGCAAGGGAGAAAGAGAAAGATACAATCAATTGAATGCTGAATTCCAGAGAATAGCTAGAAGAGATAAGAAGGCCTTCTTAAAGGAACAGTGCAGGAAAATAGAAGAAAACAATGGAATAGGGAGGACCAGAGATCTCTTCAAGAAAATTGGAGATATGAAGGGAACATTTCTTGCAAAGATGGGCATGATAAAGGACCAAAATGGCAGGGACCTAACAGAGGCAGAAGAGATTAAGAAGAGGTGGCAAGATTACACAGAAGAACTATACAAGAAAGAGCTTAATGTCCCTGATAACCACGATGGGGTGGTCACTGACCTCGAGCCGGACATACTGGAATGTGAAGTCAAATGGGCCTTAGGAAGTCTGAGCAACAACAAAACTAGTGGAGGTGACAGTATTCCAGCTGAGCTATTCAAAATCCTAGAAGATGATGCAGTAAAAGTGCTACACTCAATGTGCCAGCAAATTTGGAAAACTCAACAGTGGTCACAGGATTAGAAAAGGTCAGTTTACATTCCGATCCCAAAGAAGGGCAATGCCAAAGAATGTTCAAACTACCGCACCATTGCATTCATTTGACATGCTAGCAAAGTGATGCTCAAAATCCTACAAGCGAGGCTCCAGCAGTATGTGGACCGAGAACTACCAGGAGTACAGGCAGGATTTCGAAGAGGAAGAGGAACTAGAGATCAAATTGCCAACATACGCTGGATCATGGAGAAAGCTAGGGAGTGCCAAAAAAACATCTACTTCTGCTTCATTTACTATGCTAAACTCTTTGATTGTGTGGATCACAACAAATTGTGGCAAGTTCTGAAAGAGATGGGAATACCAGACCATCTTATTTGTCTCTTGAGAAACCTATATGCTGGTCAAGAAGCAGCAGTGAGAACTGGACATGGAACCACTGATTGGTTCAAAATTGAGAAAGGAGTTAGGCAAGGCTGTTTATTGTTGCCCTGTCTATTTAACTTATATGCAGAGCACATCATGAGAAAGGCGGGGTTAGATGAATCACCAGTTGGAATTAAGTTTGCTGGGAGAAATATCAACAACCTCAGATATGCAGATGATACCACTCTAATGGCAAAAAGTGCAGAGGAACTAAAGAGCCTCTTGATGTGAGTAAAGGAGGAGAGTGCAAAAGTTGGCTTGAAACTGAACATTAAGAAAACTAAGATCATGGCATCCGGTCCTCTCACTTCCTGGCAAATAGATGGGGAAGAAATGGAGGTAGTGACAGATTTTATTTTCCTGGGCTCCAAGATCACCACAGATGGGGACTGCAGCCAAGAAATTAAAAGACGCTTGCTCCTGGGGAGGAAAGCTATGGCAAATCTAGACAGCATACTAAAAAGCAGAGACATCACCCTGCCAACAAAAGTGCGTATAGTCAAGGCTATGGTTTTCCCAGTTGCAATGTATGTTTGTGAAAGCTGGACCATAAGGAAGGCTGAGCGCCAAAGGATTGAGGCCTTTGAATTGAGGTGCTGGAGGAGACTCCTGCGAGTTCCTTGGACTGCAAGGCGATCAAACCGGTCAGTGCTAGAGATCAACTCTGACTGCTCTTTAAAAGGCCAGATACTGAAGATGAAACTCAAGTACTTTGGCCACCTAATGAGAAGGAAGGACTCCCTGGAGAAGAGCCTGATGCTGGCAACAATAGATGGCAAAAGAAGAAGGGGACGGCAGAGGATGAGGTGGCTGGATGGAGTCACTGAAGCAGTTGGTGTGAGCTTGAGTGGTCCCCGGGGGATGGTGGAGGACAGGGAGGCCTGGAGGGATGTTGTCCATGGGGTCGCAATGGGTCGGACACGACTTTGCGACTAACAACACCAACAATTGAATATGTGCACATGAAAATGCAGCAAAGTGTTCAGGCCAAACCACCACCCCAAAATAGAAAAAGTTTATCATCTATTATGGACACATATCAAAAAGCAATCGGGGGCAGAATTCAGATAATTTGAACCCACTTAAGTTTTGCTGATTCATGCACCCCAAGATTTGGTCAAGACTCACTTGACCCACTGATTACAGAAGCATGAGATCCAACCCATTATGTTCTTCAGTACCCGAGTTTTTTACAGACTCTGGACAAAGAAATGAAAGAAAAAAAATGATGAAATGCCATTCGCAGGATTCCCTTTAGAAATAGTATCACCTTAATGAACTTAGGTGTTACCCAAGCTAACTTGGTTCATTATTGCATTGATTAGTTTGAAATTGCCATCCTGCCTGGCAAATCATGCAGATATACAATAAAAGTTGACCACAATAATCATCATCATCATCATCATCATCATCATCATCATCTCTTTTTTTCTTAGCTCTGAGCATAACTGTATGCATGCTTAGACAGAAGAAAGTCCTGTGATTTACTTTGTAAATTTACAATTTAGTTGATTCATTTTGTTGCCCTGGCTGCCCTGGCTAAGGGCAGTGTAGAAATGAGATAGGAATACAGTTCCTCGCATTCCTCGGCTGAACATGGGGAATGTTGCGGACTGAGTGGCCTTCTTCTGCCTAGACACACTTTAATTGTGCCCTCGTGCAATGCTGAGAAAGAGGGTGGGTTTTCCAGTGACAAAGGCGCTTTAAACACCCTTCTCCTGAAGCCAACACACCTCACTTGCGGATTTGAGGAGGACCTTTCTCTGTTAAGAAGCAACGTACGTTGCTGGCACTGGGCTCCGTGGCTCCCATTAAAGCAGCAAGTGATCACCAATAGAGGATCACTGAATAATGCAGCAGAGATTCTGCTGCTTCCCCTCATCTTGTGGCAACACTGCTGGCAAAGATTTCTGTTTAATACCAGCAGGCTGTGTCCAAACGTGGGTGCAAAAGGAGAAGGCATTTTGGAACTCAGGCTCTGGCTCCCTCCATGAGCCGTCTGGGGTCCACTCTCTCTAATAGCAAGCTCAGGTGGCCAGTGCCAGCAGAGATGGACATGGAAGGAGGGCTCTTGAGGGAGGAAAAATGGGGGGGGGGGATCAGCATGGACAATACTAGAAGAGGAGGAGGGAGAGGCGGAGGAGAAAGACATTGGTGACCCAGTGAGGTGAGGACTGAGTGTATTCAGTAGACCTAAACTGTTGAAAATCAATTGGAGAAGCGGGGGGGGGGGACATGGGGGCTCGAGGGAAACTAATATCCTGGGGACCATGGAGGCTGGCAGCTTCACGAACAATGGGGCAATGCATTTACTTTGCATTTTACCCTGAGCATTAAAAGAGAATCCATGGCACTGACCCACATCCCCAAACTAGTTTCAGCACTGTGGAGAGCCCCCCTTACAGGTGAGACTAGCTTTAGAGAACACCTGGCTGGCTGGCTGGCGGGGCCGGTTCTGTGCAGAGGAAGGCTCCTGATGAAAGGGAAGCATGCGCTGCAACAGGCCCCGCTTGTTTTTAGCTCCCTGGCTGCAAGGACTGTGCGGCACCTGGAGTCCAGCTGCAAGTGGCTCATGCGTCCTGCGCATGCTCCAGGCACAGCTGCATCTGATCAGCACCAGTGGTGGTTTGGGGCTTCCACAATTCCCTGGTCAAGCATGAGAAAGAGGAGAAGCCGGAACTTGTCAAATCCTGGAAATACTGATATAGAAGGGAATCCTCACTGCATGACACTGAAGCCAAACAGAGGTACCAAAGCAAATCAAAGGCTCACATGCCAGGGATGGCTGCGAAATGCATTCCTGTTTGCAAATCAGGCGAACACATCCCAATTTCATCCCCAGGTGTGGCATGAGCAGGAAGACAGTTCTTTGGACAGTTTTGCGGCTTCACAGACTGGGGGGCAACTGCGTGCTTGCACAGTGCCCCCACAACCAAGTCTGCACTTTCCCATTTTAGTTTAGGAGGGAAATATGCATTTTTTATTTTTTTCCCTTTCTTAATGGAGAAAAGTTGAGCAATTTGGGGGAAAAGGCATTGTCGTGCATTAAAAAGACACTCATGTTCAGGAATGGCAATGCGATGAAGCAAGGGTTCAGGAATATATAGCATGCAGCTACCTTTCCTTTTCTCTCAAAAGCCTGAAGGCATACAGACCCCGACCACATAAGGGTAAGTGAAGTTAAAATCTCCCACTGCCTGCTTCTGGCCTTCTGTAGTCCCCATTCACACAGACTGAAGAACTCCAGTTTTTGTTGATGACAATGCCAGAGTTCTTTGGATAGGTTGAGGCACACAAAGGGGGTTTGCAACTTCCCCTCCGCAGGTGCAGGGACCCTGGTCTGGTTCAGGACTCTGCATCCTTGCATTATAGTAAGCAAGAGGAAGAGGGCCAGTGCACGTGGTACAATTCACATCATGGATAGTCTGATCCTTGGATTACAGCATTTGCTGTAACACCTTCCTGTAAAAGTGTGGGAAACCAACTTCTAAGCAGGGCTCTCATTCACAAAGAGAAGATCTCCAATGAGCATATAAAGGAAATGTGGGAGCATTAAGCTTTGGTGAAGCTCTGCATGTTACTGAAATGAGCAAGTGGAAAGGAAAAGAGGTAAAGTGGAAGGAAAACAGACACCTTTCATTTCCCATGAACTAGGATCACCACTAGTATCATCACCCAGTATTAGCTTATGTATCATTTCCCACTTCAAGAAGCAGACTCAAAGTCACTTATACACACAGAGAGAAATCCCCTATGTTATGGGGATTTTATATTTGATAACAAAAACACCCCAAATCCATACAAACCGTAATGAGTAAATAATGTAAAACAAGCCGTAAAAACATAATTTATAAATATAATTCATAAAGGGTGGTTCACAATTTAAGCATTCAGTCATTATGCATGGTTTGCCTCTCTCTCTCTCCCCCTCTCTCCCTCTGTGTGTGTGTGTGTGTGTGTGTGTGTGTGTGTGTGAGAGAGAGAGAGAGAGAGAGAGAGAGAGAGAGAGTCTTCAATTAACACCACATACCTAGCCCTCAAGTATTGCACCATAACTAAAGTCCATATGTCTGAGAAGAGAGGGCACCCACTTCTCCTGACACCAAAAAGATGTCAGTGAGTCAATTTTGCCAGAGCCTCAGAGGTGGTCAAACAGCAGTCAGATTCCTCTTTAGCAAAAACAAATCAAACTGTCTGCAGGCACCTGTGAATGATGCCAAGAAACAGAGACTCAAGCCAAGCCGTTGTCTTGCTAAGCTGTCCTCCTTCATCCCCACACCCTCTTCCATGCGTTGGCTTGTATGCTTACGGAAGCACACCCAGAAAGCCGTGTCAGGTCAAGGTCCCTGCCTGTTTGAAGGCTTCTGCCGAACTTGGTCACAGCGCCAGCATGGGATCCATTTCCCCTCACACCAATTCTCCTAGCTTTTGAAAAGGCGCCTCTTCCCCGTTGAGGTCCCAGATGTGTCTGGTCCCTGAAAATGTTTCCAGGAACCTTCTTTGACCAGTGCCAGAGGGAGAAACGACTTAGTCATTTGCCAAGGAAAGGTCCTTCCCTGTGTTGCTGCCTCCATGGAGATATAGCTGGGGCTAATTTATTTTGTGGGGTGTGGAAAAGAAAAATGTCCCTTCTCCCCCAGGGATTTTACTTCATGTCTTTCTTAAACAACAGCTACAACACGTGGATAGAGACATTCCCCAGGCTGGCTGAATAATGCCTGGGATCCCTTACCGGTGTAGCACGGCTCACCGTTTTTAAAAACAAGCGGAAGGAGAGATCTTACAGTCAGCAGCTGGGGGGGCATCTCTTGCTTCAGACTCCCTGGTCTGAGGCCGGACACAGACCCAGACCTCCGTGCTGGGGCCCCCGAGCCCCTTTGGGCAGCTGTCTCCCCAAGGCCGCCGACAGGGAGCGGGGCCAATGGAGGCATCGGATGGCAAGCGGGGAGGGGAGACTGCAGCAGCTGAGAAGCAGAGACTCCCGTGGCCCCTGCACCCTCCTGCCTTCTGCTCTGGGAGCAGTCCAGCTGGATGGCAAGAAGCAGCTGTCCAGCAGAAATGCAGAGCAGCAGGAAGGGCAGGCAGGCATCTCCTCTGCCTTGCATCAAATTCTGTTAAGGGTACCTGTAATCCTCCGTGTTCGCAGCCTTATGAGCATCCCATGAGAGGATGCAACTGGAAGGAGGATTTTTTTTTTTTTTAAACATGGGATAAAAGGCCAGGGAGGAAAGCAGTAAGCGGCCCTTGTGCGTTTGAGCCTACAATTGCCTTCCCCATGCTTTATTGGCTCCAAATGAAAAGCGCTTCAAGCTGAGGCTTCCATCGATGCAGCTTATGGCATCATGTGGTTTCCGCCTTTGTCGTTCCATGGAGGGGGCTATTGCGCATCTGTCCCCTCCCAAAAACACCCCCCAGTCTATCCCCCCCCCACTTAGTCAGAGAGTTGGTGGCATGAGCGTTGATAAATGATGTACAGTCGTCTGTCCCTGAGTCGAGCACTTAGATGATAAATGGAGTACATTTGGAAAGCTGAAAGAGAAAATTCTGGGTTGGCAACTCTTGTGGAATAAAAAAAAGTTTAATAAAGAAAAGGAAGTAGTGTGTGGGAGGGACAGAAACAAGATTGAAGTGTTGATCAAGCACAGGTAATGAGAACTTGTTTTAAGCATTACCCTTTGGGGAGGGGAACAAAACAGAATTGCAATCGTAAACATGCTTGCTAAGACCCACAAGCCAGTGCAACTTAATTCCAAGGAGGGACGCAGGAAGATCCTCCCCACCCCGCCAAGAGCACCCACAAGATTGGTGTTGCAGTCTCAGCTTCAACCGCATGGCCTGGCACACCTCTCCTTCTTGCATCAATGTGGGGAGCTCACGTCAGATGCATGAGCACCACCACCGACAGCGCACACAAGTGTTACTGGGTGAACATTCTGCAAAGGAGGATCCTTTTGCAGGTGGGCAGGGCGGTATGAGGAAAACGAAACTTCTGAGACATTTATCAGAAACAATCCTCTGAAATGTCTTGGCTCAGATCTCATTCACACCCAGATCACTCTCCCACACTCAAGGAAAATAATGTAAAACACCAAAGGACAAGTTTGTGCTTTGTCTTCTAGTTGGGATGCACCACTCAACAAAGTCCAAGCTCATCCGGGTTTTCATAATTTCACCCTGTAGCATAGTCCAATTCCTGCCCATATACAACTGAAAATTGTTTCTTCCTTTCACATGAAAATTCACTTGCGTTTTCTGTGCACACAAATGCACACACCAAATCTGCACAAAGTATTATGCATTTCCTCACACTGAATAAAGGTGTGTGGTTTTTTCCCCCCAAATCATGATGTTTTATGTACATTTTCTAAATCAAAACTTTTTTTTTTTTTTGGTGCTTTCTGTTATGGCCTTAGATGTGTACAGATTTCAACTGCAGATTATGTTTGAGTCTGAGTTTGGTTCTGGGAGATGTGAAATGGGTAAATCCCAGTCAGAAGCAAACTGAAAGGGATTTATTATAGGTCTCCTATACCTAAGACCAACCCTTCACTTTATTTATTAGATGTATGTCCCACTTTTTTCTTACAGCAAACTCATAGCAGCTCACACCATTCTGTTTCTCCTGGTCTCAGTGCTATCCCCACAACAACAGCCCTGTGACTGGCCCAAAGCCACCCAGTTGGCTCCATGGCTGAGCAGGGACTAGAACCCAGGTCACCTGAGTCCCAGCCCCGGGCTCTTAACCACTACACCACACTGGCTCTTGCTTTGCCTCACCCATCCAATCTGGTTTCCTGGCAGTGCCTACTCTTCCCATGTTCTGAGGAATGACATTTTGACAGCTGATGCTGGCAAGAGAAGTATGAAGGCCAGCTTCACCTCTGAGGTTCTCCAGCCTGGCTTCGGGGCTCATAACCCTAAGTCTGGACAATTATGGACATCCCAATTGGACTGTTCCTCCGTTACTCTTGCACATGCAAAAGAAACTAGACTTTGCAACACAGCCAGTGTCTGCAAACACAGGAAGTGCTGAATAAGAAAAGGAGTGGGGCTCCTTGGACAGACAACAAGGACTACTTGGCTGTCCCCTAACCATTTGCCTCTCTGCCTCCCGTGGGGTACAGCCAAGCAAACTAACTCTTGACTCCTCATTAAGCAATAAAATTATATGAGGCTGCTGTTTTAAGCACACCAGAACCCCCTCAGTGGTCACAAGCTTGGGTCATTATTTATTTACTCGACACAGCTCTCCTCAGCTCTCACGCCAGCAGAGCAGCCGGTTTTCACTGTCATTTCTGCTTCTTTAACCCAAATTCTTCCAGCCGAGCTAACCAAGCTGCTAAAAGGTTCAGGGAATTGTCCTGGAGTTACCCAGAATGCCAACAGCTTCCTGCATAATGTAACACATGAAAATATTTGGAGCACTTCAAGGCCAAAGGAGATCATGACAAGTTGTCAGCATTTGACCTCATGCACAAAAATGGGTCATGCCCAAGTTTGCCCGGTTAATTCCTGCCTCGAGACGGCCGGACCTGATCACTGCCCTCCGTTATCTGGCTTTGCTTGACACTGGAGCTTTGTCACAGTGAGGTCTCTTCAGTGTGGAGATCCAGGAGACATGGAGTTCCATGTGCTATAAGAGGAACACTGACATGCCTTGGTTGTGAAAAGAAAGAGTGCTGCCGAAGCTGAACAGGCTCCGCTCGCACCTATTCAGGCTACTGCTTCTCCAGGCTCTTGCACTGAGACAGAGACTCTGAAAGGCAGAAGGCCTCCGAGGACTCAGGCAGACATCTTTCCCAGTCTTGTTTCTCAGGATCTACATTGCTGGAGGAACCAGTGGACAACCGTTCAGTCTGATCTCATCAAGGTGCTTATTCAGTCCCAGTTCTGTGAGTCTTTCCCCCTCAACACAGAAATTAATGCGTATTTGTGTGCATTTTATAAACATATGGGGTTTTTTTTACACAAGCACTTGCCGATAAATAAATATCCATTTCCATCTTAGAAATGGACTTATTTTTCTTTGAATATTTTTCAAATGATTGCATACCATCAAAGGCATTTCTTTTTACTTGGCTTCTTTTCTTTGCTTTTACCAAGTTTCTTTCACAAGCTTGGAAATGGATGGATTTCCAGCAGCAAAGATAAAAAATTTATTCTAAGAGGTGCTAACTGGATAATCTCACATTAAAATGCAAACCTAGCAAATGCCTTACCCATCAATATGAAAGACTAAACTCGGTATACAAAACATATGATATACCTAATGGCTCACAGTCTCACTCATTTAACAAGCATATATTGCAAAGGATAAACAGTCCAATTTGAAACTAAGAATTCTGTAATTGGAATGTTACAGAAGTCAAACAACCCTGTAGGACTTACCACAATTAATAATCTGTTTTTGTTCAGGACTGAGAAGAAGCAAAAAAGCTAAATGGAGCATGTGTAAATGTCCCATTACTTACATCCCCCCCCCAACAATAAATGTCACTTTGCAAAAACAGATGAAGAAGCCAATCATCCCAGGGAAAGTCATAGGCAGAAGAAGAGGAAGTCGGACTATGAGATGGACGGAGTCTGGAAAGGAAGCCGTGGCCTGGCACTTGCAAGAGTTGAGTGGGACTGCCATGGAATGGCCAACTTGAAGAACTTTCATCCATGACTTTCTTTCATAGGGTTGCCATAAGTCAGAGGTGACTCTGAGGCATCACAGAACAGCAAACGTGAATCCTCAGAGGAGTTTCCTGGTGTTCAAGAGGAGCGCTCTACAAGCATAATGCAGTCACCAGGACCAGCAGAGCAACTGTTGGCCTTGAGAAAGCGAGAGGGGCAGGAGGGCTCCCACGGGGGGAAGACAAATGCAGCAAGCGACCTGTGCAGCATCATTGTCCACTGGTGCCCGGGGGCTTGCTGGCACCAGTGGGGAATGTCCACTGCCACCATGAGGGATGTCGGAAGGCCTCTTCTACCTCAAGAGGAGCCCTTAGCCACCATCAGCTTCCCCCAGGGAAAGCTCTTATTTCTTGGAGCTGATGAGGGAGGGGCCCAGAACCCTCGGCAAGGGGCGGCATAGAAATGTTTTAATAAATAAACAAACAAACAAACAAACAAACCCTAGAAGCTGCCTTGGCCCATCTAGCCCAACACTGGCAGCACTGGTTCTCCAGGGCTCCAGGTGAGATCTATCCCTACCTGGAGAGGGCAAGAGCACAGCTTGTGACCTTCTATATCCAGAGCATGTGTCTTACCCTTGAGTTACCGCCTCACCTCAAGAATGGGGCAGACAAGGCACAAACGCCAACCTGAATCTGGTTGTGCTCAAACAAAGGGTGCATCCAACTTGAATTGAGTCGCTCTTTGGAGATGATCTGCTTTTTCAAGCCATACCCCTAGGACTGCCCAGAAGAAATCCCATTCAGCCAGTTTGGTTCTGATTGGGATGAAGCATAAACTAGAAGCCCCCTTTGGATCCGTATATCACAAAACCTCAGAAACAAATACCAGCATTTTGAAATGCTTCTTTCAATATCTTCCTCCCTTAACTTTGCTTTCCTTATGAGTCACACAGGGATTTCTGAATGAGCACTTGAGTGTTTGGTGAAGAGCTGTAAAGTCTCTCATTTTAACATTTTTCGGAAGTTGCAGAATAGTTATCTATCATCCCTAAAGAAGGGGAGGGTGGAAGGCTTGACTTTTAAGACGCTTCGATTCCAAGCCCAGCTCCTCCAACACCAGCTTCTAATTAACTTCTCCAGATGTCTCAAACTGCAAGTGCCCTGATAGCACGGCACCATCCAATACTCTTAGCAATATTTTTGCAAGCTTATCAAGCATGTGAAATCCCGACAGTTGAGATAACTCCATAGAAAAAGAGCAAGACCCAGCTTTTATTGCAACATAAAACCTTCCATCTAAATGTTTTAATCCACTAGCAGACATCTTAATGCATTCCTGAACATTTTCCTTTCCTGACTGACAGAGCAACAAAAGCAACCTTGTGTAAGGACACCTTTTCCATACCTTGTTCTCAGATTCCCCTGCTGGGGCAAGCCATCGTAGACGGAGAGCACATCGAAATCCTCCTCTAGTGCAAAGGACTGGAAAACAAGCTGCACTCTGTCCTGCTCCAGCGCAGTGATTGTCCATGTGCAGTTTGCATAATTGGGATAGCCGTAGGGGAATCCTGGACTCTGTATCGTCCCGTTCGGACCTCGCAAAGCGTAACTGCAGTTCTGGGCTGAGGGAAGTGGAATGGAGAAAAGACAATGGAAATTGCTTTGTCAGCACAGAATTTCAGCAGGGCAACTCAAGAGCCGTTGCTGGACCAACATCCCTGCCCCATCCGACTATCGGGTCACAGGTTTCCTCTGACTCAGAGGCCACAAACCAGTTCAATGGTGGCATTCTTCATGCTGCTGGCTCCATGGGCATGAGTAACGCAGGCGATTGAGGGGTTCGACTCCAGTCCTCTACCATCTTCACTGGTTACCAAGTGAAACCCACTAATATTTAAAGCTCTAGCTGGCTTAGGGGCAGGTTACCTAAAGAACATCTCCTCTCAGATGTGCCCCCCAGCCCTTAGATCATCTTTGGATGTCCTTCTTAAGGAGCCCCTTTGAAGGAAACAAAGTACGGGGCTATAAGGAGAAGGGCCTTCTCAGTACTGGCACCCTGACTCTAGAATTAGCTCCCCAAAGAGTGCTTGCGCGCGCGCGCGCGCGCTCTCTCTCTCTCTCTCTCTCTCTCTCTCTCTCCCCCCACACCCCTTGTCAATGCCAGGAGAAGACCGTTTTATATCCAATATTTTAATTGTTCAGATAATTTTAAGGTTTTATAATATATTGTGGTCTTTTATATGTTAGGGATATTGTGCCTTTTATTGCGTTTTTATGGGTAAAGATTTGACAGGTAAAGATTCAAGGTTATTGTGAAATTTTATGGCAGTGCTTTGTGGGTTGATTGCTTGATTTTATTGTTCTATTTTTGTTGTTTTAATATTATTGATTTTTATTATGTAATTTGTAGTGTTGTAACCTGCCCAGAGAGCATCTTTGGCTGATGGGGTGGGATTTATTATAATGGTGCCCAGACAGCATTATGCTTTTACGTGACTTTTAGACAATTTGAATAAATAGATAGATAGATAGATAGATAGATAGATAGATAGATAGATCTAATAGACGATGATGATAATTTTGAGACTTTGTGGAACTCACATCTGTGAGTGACGCAGCTAATTGCAACTGTGGAGCCAGCCTGGGTCTGCTCGGAATCTGGGGATGTGGGTGGCCTGATGCACGCAGAAAATCCTCACTCTGCCCAGATTCTGTGCTTCGTTTACTGCTTCTTAGGCTTGACCTTAAGCCCTATTAATGGTAAATCAATTCTCCTTTGTGACTGGCAGTGAAATTAAACTAAGAAGCCCCTTTCCTTCCTACATGTCATTGTTTTGTCAAAATTCTGCAGGTGCTGGTGCTCCTACACCAAACCACCACTGGTTAAACTGATTCCCCAACAGAGGAACAAAATCGATTAATTTCTTTTGTGCTACAGTTGCAAGCATGTTCCTCTCGCAAAGAACCCTAGGAGACTGACAACTTCACAGCATCCCTGTGAGGCAGTTAAGGCTAAGAAGCCATGATTGGCCCAGAGTCACCCAGCAAGCTTCCCGGCTTGGACCTGGATTTCCTGAGTCCCATTCTAAGGCTGTAACCACTACACCACAAAGCAGGAATGGCCAACCTCCTGCGTGAGGGTGATACATCCCTCGGCTTGATTCCATGCAGCCCCCAAGAGAATAACAGAAATGGCGGGGGGGGGGAGTGACCTCTGCTAGCTTAGGCCCCCGTGGGTGAAGCCAGCATGCCACCCTCGGCCCACTGCCCCAAACGGAGTTGAGCTTTCAACGGGAAGAAGACAAAACAGTCTGCCACCCTTACATGAGCGCCAGCCATTGTTTGACTGAGCTACTTTGGCAGCAAAGCCAAAAGCCCACGCTTATTTCCAGCATCTCTGCATTTTGGAAGAGGGAGATCTGACTGCTGTTCTATTTCTGAACTTGAGCCTCCCCCTCGGCCACCATGTTTATCCCAAGAGGGAGCCTGACTGGAGCAGGATTATGCAAATGATCTGATTTATTAGGAAGACTCCAGAGGGACAATACAATACTGAGTCATGCCGTTAAGTCAGATGAGCGAAGGGGAACTACAGTGCCTTTACAACAGAAAGATACCAAGGTGACCGACGCAGAAATAGATTACTAGACACTGTTACAAGAAATTGAGATCTGTACATTTCTCAGTATTCTGTCTTTGGACAACAGCCAGCCACAGGCCACTGAGATGTTTGCAGTAGCTTTTGGCATTACCCCCCCCCCCACACACCCCAAGTTAGATTGCAGAAGGACAAAAAGAAACAGTCTATTTCTTGTTTGTGTCACTTTTGCATGTGCTCTTCCATAAATCTGTTCAGCCCCATTTTATATTAATCTTACATTAATCTGAGGACTTAAAATATCAGCATGGGAATTTATATTTAATTGCACATGAATAACTATTATTTTTCAAAAGGCACATTCCTAAATGCATGTTGATACTCCAGTTTCACATCCTTATCTGAAAGGTTTGTGGAGCACCATTTTAAAAATGCCAAGGTTGGAGAATCAACAAATCTTCAATCCTCACATTTGTCTGTGGATAACATATGAACCATTCATGTCAATGGGTCTACTTCAAGCAAGGTGAGCATGGGAAAGAACCCCGATTCAGTTCATACCAAAATAATCAAGGACTGAACTCCTCAAGCATCCTTGAGTTAGATCCACCCATGTCTAAATATAGAAGCTGAACTTTTGATAGTCATGACAGGTAGCTAGAAGCCCTAGCTGCCTTTAATTCAGCTCATTGTTTTGAAGTTTTCTTTTTAATGCGAGTGGCCATGGCAACATTGCTGCCTATATCAGCCAGACTCATGATGTGTTGAGTGAAAACGAAGTGGCAGCAGTGGGAATCCAACATAAAATGTTTTCCATCAGTGTTCAGAAGCCTGTGCAAGACTTTGAAAAGAATTCCAAAGGCCCCCGTTGGACTGATCTGACAGTGAGTATTCCACAGGCAAGGGGCCACCACAAGAAGAGCCCCTCTTTCTGGTTGCCAGTGTAGCCTCAGAAGACAAATATCTCTGAACCAAAGGTTCACTCAGCATGTGCCACTTGGGGCCAGACGGGGCAGCACGGATTAAACTTCCCCTCAAGGCCAGCCTGCCATCAAATATGTCTCTGTGTACAAGTGGAAACTGTGTCATCAGCCCTGGCCTGACTTTTCCTCGCAGCTGAATTGGAGAGCTAACTTTACCTAAAGTGAGTTTTGAGGCAAATTTGGAGGCAAATACCACAACAGCAAATGAGAGGGAGTTCTAGAAAGGCTAGACTTTTCTCAAGTGAAGGAAATTCTGTTACCTCCAAATTCCACCTCAGGCAACATTCTGCGCTGGAATCTGGGAGGTCCTGCTAGGGTAGAACACTTGTCAAAATAATTCAATGAACTTTGATAAGATTGGAAAATATCATGGGGTTTGCAGGTCAAGGTGCTAATCCTCCTCAGGATTCAAATGCCTGGTCGGAACACCATGGCGATGGTTTCCTGCAATGGTTTCCAGCGGCTTTTCTGCCCCTGCATGGCGATCTATCACGTCAGGCCAACAGACAACGTGCAGGCACTTTTCCTCAAGACTCCATAGAGAGAACCAGGAATGACCGCACCCCACCACTCTCCGCTCTCCCTGTCAAATTGCATTCGCAATCCTGTCAAAAATGCCACGGTAGCACAAGGGTACAGCGAGCGAAGATGAAGGGAGCAAATTGCATGCTTTTAATTTCAATCATTGGGAAATGTCAAAAAGACATGAAGGAAGTAGCAATTTAGAAAGGCTACATCTCCAGGGGAGCTCCTGCAAAGTCCTTCTGAGGATGGGGTGTGTTAATTGTGCAATTCCAAGGTTGCAGGCCTAGATATAAGCACCACAAAGAAAACAAGCTCCTAACAGACCAAGGGATTGCTCAAACCTCAGAGAACTGAAGGAACCATTCCTAAGATTTGGACAAAACCCTAAACTGTATACTACTAGGGCTTTTTGCCCTGCCTTTCAGGGTGAACGCAATGGCTGTCTAGCTGTGAAGCCCGCAGGCTGACCTTGCATCAGTGCCCCACAGCCAGTCTTAGCAGCTGATATCTGAGGGCAATGCTTCAAAATTGCCATGGGTCAGGGGACCCTTCTTATTCCTTTCAGTGCTCAGACAGTAATATACCCCAACAGAGAAGAGACTGAGGTAAGGGCACGCATGAAGGTGCAGAAGATACAGCTTTCAGTCGTTTGGTACCCATGACTATTGAACGCATGAAGAGTCCATGGAGATGATGAAGGCCAGCCTGGGGAGAGATGTGTGTGCTGACTGTGCACTTCAGCAGATGCATGACTGACTTGGATGCATGACGCATGGATGGAACATGGCTAAGTCTCCCCCATCCTGTCCTGATGGGGGGAACCCAACCTCTGTACCCAAATGTGCACACGGGCTGCTGCTCATTATGCATCAGCCGGAAGTGTGGCTAATGCCTTGGGGATGCTGGGCACCTCACCTTTGCGACCTGATATGGGAGTCCTCACTCTTCGAAATGAAGACAAACCTGGATGGGTCTGACCCCGGAATATCTCACTACGCAAGGATGTGGGGAGTACAAAAACAGCTTCCACTGGTCATAATCCAAACTCTCTTTGAAGTGGGCTGGTTCACAGAGACATGCAGACCACAACTGCTGAGTATTGTTTTATGCGATGTTTGTGTGGATATGGCTGCTCAGCCACACATTTGCTGGGCAGCATTCAGAGCAATGCAGCCACCCAGTTTGGGTTGTGTCACTCATCTGGCTGTGGCAAAAGTGAGGAGGGGTGAGTCTTATACATGTTGGGCCTTTTAAATCAATGCACTCAACCATCAGGAAGGGAGGGAGAGGGAGAGGGAGAGGAGAGGGAATCCCCTCACACTCAGTTTGGCCAGCAGGGAATTGCCCTAGATCATACCAACATGACACCTCATTAATGCATACTGCCTGTGTCAACACCATCCTTAGAGCACAAAAGAAGCAACAGAAAGTCACGCAGACAACCTTCCTTGCGATCCATTCCCTACCACCCATATTTCAAATGTTCTGCCAGCTGAAATCCACCCCCCTTCCCCTAAATGCCAGAGTGGGGGCCTGAAATGCTTTCCTTTTAGAGTGCCTCAGAAAATGAAAGCGTCACCTCAGTGGGGCACCCCCCACACCCCCAGGGCACCGTACAAAGCTCTCTGCTTGCTTTCTTGGTTTAAAGGAGGCATGCCCTGGTCAGTGACTCAAGCAGAGGCACAGCAAAGCGGGCGGCTCATCTTTCTCTGCTTCTGGAGTGACCGAGATGATTCAGAACACACGCAGTGAGATGCCGTGGAATATCCAAGCCTGCTGCTCACTCCTCTTTCAGGATCCAGGATGGAAGGCCAGAGAATGATGCGCTGGGACACCCAGCTGCCCAGTTCACGGCTAAGGAAGAGGAACGGAATTTGCTCCTGCTTGCCCAGTGCTGTCATTGGATCCCCAAGCGCCCATTCGGTCTGGGGACGGGGCCCTGTCCTCCTGCTTCTGAGGCACAGCAGAGTGCCCTGCGCATTGGCAGCTCCATGCCGTGACATCAGAAGTATCCTGCAGAGCCAGCTGCACTGCTTCAGGCCTGCTCTCTGCCCACACAAGCGCAAGGTTAGCTCTGATCAGTTCTTTTCCAGAGTTCCATTCAGTTCAGCCGGTCCGCTCTACAGAGGCTGGATCGCATCCTAGCCTGGAAAGAACTGCTCCATGCATTGCCCGTGGGATGTGATGCAGGTAGTAGAAAAGTCTGGTGCATCGCATCTTGCCGCAGCACCCCCTGTGCAGGGAGGAGATGCATTTCACTTGCATCCGCTCACAGCATCTGCAGAATGTAAGCCAGTGGGTTGTTTTCTACGGGCGGGGGTGGGGGCAGGCCAATGACATGCCAACTTCCAGGTGCGCTTGCTGGGACCCCTAGCAGCCTGCTGTGGGCAACCGTGTGAAGCATTTGCTGATTAAATCGTTCAGACCTATCCTGGTTTGCACGCAACTCTTGGTACAGAATCGGAACTGAGAACCGTCGTGGCTTAGGTTGCACTGGACACTCTTCAGCTTGCTCCCCTGAGAATGTAGACATGGTGCCTGGGAGCTGGAGATCCCCTAATTCGTGAGAACTGTATCTACCCTGCTAGGTTAGAGCAGCCAAGCCAAGACTTTCCTATTTGGGTCCCCTGAAGGGGCCTCATTAAGAGTAGGCACCGTCCCTGAACCCTGGAAGGAGGTGCTGGGGAGGCCTCTCTTGGGAAACACTGGTGCACTTGAATCACAGTGGTGTTGGTATGTCCAGAGCCCTGCCTCCAGAGAGCCTTGGCTGTGCAGTGGCCTTGTAATGAATATCATTGCCATCGTCACCGCACCGCCTCCGCTCTGCGTATTCTAAAATGAACGCAGTTGTCTCCATTCGTTCCAGTCTGGTTTCTGCCCCAATTTTGTATTGTCTGCCCCAGTAGATGAGCTGAATCCAGGATGAGTTGAGGGAAGTGAAACCTTGGCTTTCTTTTGGACCTTTTAAATATTTCATTAAATATATAACAGTAAAATTTGAAAAGAGGGAAAAAGGAAGAAAAAGGAAAAAAGAATGCACATAAAATTTACCCCCCCAACCCCCCCCCAGAAAACCCACCAAGGTTTCTTGAATAAATGTTACCTAGAATGTTAAATATTTAAGGAGAATCTGTTCTTAGAGGCCTCCAGCAACAGTAGCCACGGTTTCTTCTGGCCCATGGGATGGACTGGAACTAAGGGTCCCGCTCTTCCCCTGAAGGCCAGAGCCTGAAGGTGCTGCTGCATGGCAATGATGCTCCCCCGGCCTTTGGGCTGCAGAACCCTCGGGCTGAGCGAGTCTGCAGGTACTTCTTCAAGAGGAGTCTCAGTATGCAGACAACACTCAGTTCTGCCTCTGGGCATCATGATAGGAAAATCCAGCAGGCCCAAACCTTCTAGCCTCCGGACAGCTGCTACAGACCTTATTACTTCTGTTTACTTTTAGTATTTGCTTTTAGATGTTCAATCCCTATTCCCTGCTTTTAATTGGTCTATTGTTTTTTAAACTTCCTGCTTTTACTGTTGGTGTTACCATGCATTGTAAATTTGATTCTGTTTTATTGCATATTTTGCAAGCCATTTTCTGTATTCTTTTATTTCTTTTTTAAAAGTAGATATAAACAACCACCAATGGGGATGGAAAACAATAAACACAGACAATGCTGCACAGAACAGCAATGAAGCAATAAATAAAATAGAGCACCATACATTCCCAATCAATCCAGTAAAATAATTTTGCATTCACGATCCTGGCTAAGAAGCATTTTGCAGATAGATGCGTCCAAAAGAAGAATTGCTTACTGCAGGGAAAATGAGGGCGGGGCCATCCGACTTCCCCCAGCACTGACATCCTGGAAGGCAATATATTCTTTATCAGCAATAATAGGCGGGTGAGAGCTTGAATTATATTGAACGGTGATGAAACCAGTTAGAAAGTACAGTACAGGGAAGAGATGAAGGAGCCACAAGAGGCTTCATTCACACTAAGTAATCCGGTTTGGGTTGCCAATTGTTCATTCTCAGTGTAAAATTCTGCATTTTGGGGTGGGGGCAAGTTGTGAAGTTCACTTACCAGAAGCCTTTTGTTAAATACGGAACGGAGTTTATGTTTTAGCAAACCCCCTGCCAGCACTTCACAGTCCTACAAACCGTGCATCCAATGTGCATGCCGGCCTCCTGCTGTGCCCGCACATGCCTTTGTACCAACTCTTTCTTCTCCAAAAACCATCCTGAGCTCAAGGGACTGAAAGAAAAGATGATGCCCAAAGCAGCTGCAGCCACCAGGCCTCGAGGGGAAATGCAACCACTGGTTTTAAGGGTGGTGGGATTACAGGATGGACCTGTTTGCCTCCCCATTGGGCAAGCTTTGACTTGCAAGGCAAGTGGGTGCAGAAGAGGGGAGGAGAAAGTGTGATGTGGTTGCTTAGCAACCCCCAGGCTCTTTTCTCACAGGTGGCTGAGGACAGTGCTGCACTGAACGCAACGTGCAGCCTCCACCCCGTTCTCTGAGCTCCCCAAGTTGGCAAGGAGGAGAAGGTGAAGGCCAGGTGAGTAAAGGGCATTGCAGGGAGTGAATAATACCTGGTCCTTCCTATCGCTCGAGCCTAGAGAAAGCCTGACCAGGAAGCATCTTTAGGAGTTAGAGAGATGCGGAAGCCCAATTGTAAAACCAATTATTTCCCCATTTTGTGGCTTCTGAGGGATGGAACTGGGTTTGCTAAACATGTGTTTGGAAGCATTAGTGTAAATTTTCACGGCTGGAAATGCAGAAATCCCTCCAAGATGCACATTTCCCTGAAAAATGCACTTCTTTACATTTTCACCAATGAGGAACATCAACTTGTCTGGTCAATTTTACATTTTTACATCTTCTATAAATGCATTTATAAATCCAGACAGCTTCAGTTGGGGGTGGTATAGAAATGAAATAAATAAATACAAATTATGAGGAAGAATAAAAGGTCTGCATGACCACAGACTCCACGTGACTCAGGAAGAGACATTTTGCTGAAGGATATGGATCAGATTCTTAGACATCCAAACTCCACTGAGTCCATTGTGGGTTCCTCCAACATCTCTAGCTGTAATTCTGACGATCTGAACCAAACACTCCATTTTGTCAATCGCTTTCTGTCAAACTTGCTCCGATTTGGCATCTGTGCATGTAATCAGCCTGTTTGTTCTTAGAGAACAACTTCTATTAGCCCCATCCACCATGTTCAATGGTTGGGACACCAGCTTGGGGAAGGCCAATATATATCAGTTACTGTGAAAATGGCAGAGGACAATTTGACACCCTCCGCCTTGGTGGTGACTTCCATCTTCCCTAGCCTAGATTGCCCCATTGAATCATTTTTACTTTGAGCGATGTTATTCTCCCAGTCCTCAGGATTGTCATAACAGCTGGGAGTTCTGCAGTACTACAGAAAGCACCTTTTGGAGAATCAGACCATTTGATTCTGTGGTATTTGTACTGACCAGCAGTAGCTGTCCAGGATTTTCAAAAAGGGCTCTTCCCACCTTACCTGGAGTTTGAACCTCAGGCCTTCTCCATACAAAAATGCCCTCTTCCAGAGAACTCCAGCCCAGTCCTTCCAACAGGGGAGAAGGGAGACGATTTATCCTGAGTTAGACCATTAGTTTATGCAGCTCAGGATTGTCTACCCAGAATTTCCTAGCCCTACTTTCAGAAGCTGAACATAGGTAAGTATGAGGAATCCCCTGCAGTGGGGATGAGAATCTAACAGATTTCCCCAACTCAGCGGTCTGATTCTGTTCTTTTTCTCCCATACTGGCACCAAATCCACTCTATGTGAGCTGAGCAAGCACCCCGATTTGTGCTTTTAAAATGGGATGTGGTTTGCGTAAGCTCCTCTTCCCAGAAATTTGCACACATTGCAGAGTATAGCTCTGCAAATGTGAACTTTCACAGGGCTAGTGTGCCTCAGGCTGGCTGCTGAGGCCTGCCTCATCACTAGAGAAAAAGAAAAGAAACAAGCTCCACCAGCAGTATCCTCATAAGCAAGTGTACACAAGAAGTTTTTGTCAGAACAAATATCGCCTTTGTTCTTTTGCATCACCTAAAGAAATCAAATATTGTGCACGTGCTATGGGGGAAGGACAGGGGTGGCGAAGAGAGTCTGAAGAGCCATGGCTCTGCAAATCATGGGAGCTGAAGAACACCAGCTGAAAATCTTTAAGGATATGCATTATCTGATACACACATCACTTAATGCTAGTGGATAAACACGGGTGTCAAACTGGACTCAATTAAATTGGCAAGGATGCGTTCTTTGTGAAGTACGGCAAGCTGATGCCAAAGCAGTGGGAGGATGAAACCGGCAAGACTGTTTGCCAATGGGAGAAGTTCCTCTTGGGGTTACATAATGAACTTAGAAGGTGACGAAATATTAAAAACAGCACAGGCCATCCATGCAAATTCAAAGATTCAGACGCAAGTTGCACAAAAGGGTCGATTAGCACAAATGGTGCTTCAGATAAGTGGATACCAATTCTTGGTGTACGTAGCGATTTCACAAACATTTCTGGAACTTTAGAAAAGCAAATCCAGCACAGTCCAATGCGATTCCTGGACTGGAAACGCCGTGAGAGGCTGTCAGACGCCATTCAACAGATTCCAAGCACTGCATGTCCCTTGCTGAGAGTGGAGCAAGGACCTGGTGCCTGCCCAGCACACATCCTGCCACTCTGAGCGCAATTCCCCAGGGGCAAAGAGGCATCCCAGCAAAGTCCGCTTTTTCTGCTGGGATAGGGATGCTTAAGGAGAATGATGGGAAAGGGAGTCCCTTTCTTCACTCCTTCCTTTGCAAGTTGCGTCAGCTACCTTCTCTCTTTCTCTAAAGGATGACTTGAACTTTAATACTGAATTCCCAACCAAGAATGGCCTCAGCAGCCCATGGAAGGAAGCCAACATTAAAACTAGAAATTCTTTCACTTTTCATTTTTACTTCATAACCATATTTTCAAAGCCTGTAAGGCTGAACCACCTGAAATGATCTAATCTTGCTTTTTAATCACCAGAAGCCTGTGCTGAAGGGGTTCATTTCTTACTCTGCTCCATGCTGAGCTTACGCTAATAAGGGTTTGGAATGAAATGCAGGCGCACCTCCCGCAGCTCCCATCAGGTGGGGCCAGAATTGCGCCGAGCCGTTTTTCTGCAAAAGTAACAAACAGGCAGTGCCTCTTTTCATCTCTAAGCCAATCTGCATCTGGCCCTTCAGCGTGGTCAAACCTGCCCTTCCTCCCACCCACATACGCATCCACGTGGGGTCTGCGATCAGGCAAAGCATGCAAGATGCAAGCTGCATCTACAAGCAGTGGCTGGGGAAAGCCCTTCCCCTCTATAACGGGGATCGCTTGGAGAAAGAGGGCTCTCTCCCCCACACCTTCACCCCAGCTGTTTAGGGTGCAGCCTCTCCCGTGGTTCCATTACCCTGGAAAGGGAAATGTTAAGGAAGCTGAACCCACAAAAAGAAACTGGTGGTAGGGGGAGTGTTATCCCAGCATTCTTGTCATTTTCTGACCCTTCTGCCTTCCACCTTGCCATGGGGGCAAGAGGGTACTTTTCTGCCCCTACCAGCAGTGGCTCAGGAGGCACTGCTAAAACCAGCCAGCCCTTGTGGAAAGGGCACAATCCTGCACGGTTTCCAGGCAGTGCTTGGCAGCTGTGTGCAGCCTGAACAGATCTACCCAGATTTGGGCTGGAAGTGCAGACCTTTTGTTTGTGTATGTGTGTGTGTGGGGGGGGGACGGGAATGAATGAGAGAAGGTAGCTGAACGAGAGAAGGTAGGACAGTAATTTTATATCTCAGGTTTTCATCTGAAGTGGGGTTTGCCATTCTCAGAGCTTGGCTGCAGGGGGTTCTTTAAGGTTGGACCCTTGATCGATATTGGCCATCAGCATTCTTTCAAGAGGTTCCCTCATATTAAGGGATTTATATTATAATTATTTTAACTTAATGATGTGAGCCGCCCCGAGGCTTCAGCGAATGGGGCGGCATAAAAATGTTTTAATAAATAAATAAATAAAAATTAAAAGAGGCATACAGGTTAGAGGTGTTGGTGCCCTCAAGCAGAGACTTAGGGAGTCTCCAGAACCAAGCTGCCACCTAAGCAACTCCACAGGGGACAGCGCCTGTCCCTCAAGATGCATGGCTCAAGGTCTCAGTGCCATCTTCTTTCTGGCCACTGATGGGGGGTGGCACATGGGCCATTTCTCCACCTGATATTCCTCTGTCCCAGTCCCAGGGCCTACAACATCTCCCATTGGGATTTACTGAGCCTCACTTTCTAACCCAGGGATGCAGAACCAGAGGCTTGGGGGCCGCACTTGTCCCTTGGGGGCTCCCCAGGCAATTAACCCCCCCTTCTCTGTATCCCACACCTTTCCACCAAACCACCAATCATTGCTAATGCAGAAACACAGTTTCAAAGGAGGAAAAGAATCCAGTTCCATGAGCAGTCACTTCCATCCAAACTACTGAACTCATGCAGAACAGATTAAATAAACCCTAAGTATCCCAGCCCTGCAGTACTGCTACGTCCTGAACAATTTCCTTCACGGGAAGGAAGGATGCTCCTACAAATTGTGTGTGAGCAAGAGAGACGCATGGCACATCCTTTTCAAGAAGCCCGGCACTGCCATCTCACAGCCCCTGAGCACTCAGCCTGACTGGGAATGGCTTCGAGAAACTATGAAGCAGGACTTGCACGGTTTCCACCGTGTCATTTACAGTCCAGGCCAAACCAAACTCTGTCATAAATCCAGCATGTCCCAACACCATCCCCACAAATCGGCTCAGAGCTGCCTGATCAAGCTAAATCATTGTCACAGCGGATGCCAGCAGAAGACCCGGGCAGGCAGGACCGATGTGATTGCAAAAGGCAATTTCCTGCAGCAGCAGGGACTCTGAGCTGGCTGGGCAGATGCAAGACTCGGCGGGGGGGACGGGACGACAGGAGGGCGGACTGTCTTTTGGGGCAGGTACAGAAGCTGCATCGGGGACTTAGGAAGAGACCAAAAGCCCATCAAGCCCAAAGATCAGCCTGCAGGTGAGGTGACACTACCCAGGCAACAGGAGAAAAACCAGACTGGCTAGAGACCGAGTTGGGTCCAAAAGGTGTGGGATCAAATTCTTTGAGGCCAGGTTGTATGAAGAATTTGCCCTGATATGCAAGCAAGCACGTCCCAGTGACAACCACGAGCATAAGCAGAAACATGATTTGAGGAAAATTGGCACCATTTTCTGAACTTAGTTCACATTTCAGAATGTGAACTCACAGAACAGTGCACTTCCCAAAATGTACATTAGCATATGCACAAATCTGCCCCCCATGCACACACAGAAACCTGCATTTTCATGTTTTAAGCCATGGGCATTTGTAAAAAGTCTCCTTAAGGACTCTTCAAAATGCACATTTTCCCAGTTGGAGGGGGAAAGAAGGCACTTGCACTTCAATACGCAAATATGATGAAATAAACTTCAAGGAGGATGTGGAAGGGTGAGCCTGGGCATCAGGCATTTGTCCATTCCCACCTTTTCCAAAGAGAAGCAATAGAAGCCTTTTCTAGTTGCCCATCTTTGAGTGCACCTGGGTGAACAAACGCACCCAAGGGAGGGCTTGTTGTGCAGTGGCCCAAACAGCCGGAATGCGCTGCACAGCACAGCAGAGATTCGGAACGGAGTAGGAGCTCTGCATGCTCACATCGCCTGTCCCTCGACTCACAGGTGTGGCCACAGCGTTGTTGCCGTTTTTTAGAACTTTTTTTTAATGAAATGGCCCTGGTTTGTTTCCTTGTTGCAAACTGCCGTGGGAAAGCTCCCGCCCTGAAAGGCAGCTTGGCAATCTTGTAAACCAGTTAATTACGCACAGCCCATGCAGAACGAGCAACTCCAGATGATCCAAGCTTCAGATCTGAGCCGCAGCAAACACACAGAAGCCGGCTTCGGGTCTGTCATTGGCTAAGCAAACGCCTTCCCCTCGATCTTGAATGCAGCAGCCAGGCAGTCCCCGCAAGCCGACTGCCACTGAGCCGCCTCTGCTCAGCACCACTCCATGCTGCTTGGCCATAACAAGGTAAGCGGCACAGCCGGGGGGACAGTGTGCCCCAGCAGTGGATGCTGGATTGCAGACATCCTCTCGCTCCACACGGGCCCATCTCAGATTGGATACTAGATGGACTGCTCGGCGTTCCAGCTGACCCCAAAGGGATCCATCACGGGCGGCTTGGCTGCCTCTGAGTTCAGGCACATGGCTAATGACCCTCTCCAGACATCCACAGTACAGAAACCACTGCATTAGGAGGAAAAAGTAATTCGATCTTTTAAAATGATAAATTAAAAATTCAGTGTTTCTTGTTAGCAGTGACCCGTTATCAGAGGTGAGAAATTTCTAGTCTTCTAGCTCATTTTACCTACCATGATCCTCTTGCTCAGCTAGCCTAGGTGTGAGGGCTAATCGGAGCTCTGGGCCAAAACTTCTGGACTACCATGGGTCAAGAACACAGTGCTGCAGGGGGCAAAGTTTGGGGTGGTCTTGCTAGCCTACCCTTCACCCAACCTGTTACCCTCCAGATGTTTGGGGTTTCAGCTTCTATCAACTAGCATGGCCAATGTTGAAGAAATCTGGGGGTTGTGGTTCAGCTTACTGGGAGAACAGCTCATTGGGTTAAACATACCAGCCACACAAAATCTGTGTCCTCTCATACGAGTTTCTGCAGAATTGAAGATTGCTCCAAGGGGCTATGGACAGATGGCTCAATGAGCTGGCTCTGTGTGTGACTTAGGAGGCGTCAAGGGAGGAGCAGGCACTTCGTTCTGGTGTCACTCTGAGTTTGGCAGGTGTTCCGAGAAGCTCCAGAATCCCGGACACTAATCCATGCTTCCCCCAGTAATGAAATGTGACCCTGTCACACTCAGCATCATGCTCACAATGGGACAGGAAATGCATATTTTAATTCTAAATTTTGGAGGATGTGATCCTTGGAACAAGAGTTCTTAAAAAATCATGGCAGGATCTGGTGCTCTGCAACTCAGAGTACACCTAGAATGGGCAACTTTAAGCCCTGACTCTTCCTTCTGATAATTCTTTATCTTTAAACCAGACTTGAACTGGCAAACCCTTCCGATAGAAGACACCATCAGAACAGGACGGCCCCATTGTAGTTTCGAACGCAGGACTGTGCACTCTAAATCAGAACACTTGACAACTATGCCTCGTGCATCTGGGCAGCTAAAGCTCACGCTTTCTGCAACAGCAGTCCTAAATTCTCAATTCCTGCTTGCAGCAAGTTTCAATGACTTGGTAGATTTCCTTGAAGTGGCAAAACCAAAATGTATGCCCTTCCAAAAGGGGCATATGCACCTCGGCCAAACGCTGGCACACCACACCGTCAGAACAGCTTCAGCTACAGCTTCATCCCATCTCCTTCCTACTAGAGCTTTTGACTTTCCACTGCTCCTTCTCCTTAGCCTACAATCTCATAGTGGAACCCTACTGGGTAATGAATAATGCAGCATCATTCCATTTGCTATAACTTTTAATCAAAATTCACCGGTACAGAGAAGGGAGCGTCAAGCGAAAGCGGTTGTCGTTTTGCTTGTTTGGTGCTTCCTTATCTCTTAAGGAAAACTCGTGTAACTGTTCCGTGGCACGCTGCACTTCTAAGCCAGGAATCCAGTTGTGGTTCTTTCATTTTTGCCTGAGGCACCCACAAAACCGTGTTCGCACGCGTGTGGCAGGGCCACCTTTCCAAGAGATACCAGGCACAACTCTGGCCATTTCTGTACCAGGGCTTACCTTGGCTTGCCAACTCTTCCCTTATCTTCTGGACAACGGGAGAGTTGGGAAAGGAGGAAGAATGATTTCTCCCCACACTCCCCAGACTACACTTCCCAAGATTCTTTAGGAACACCAGCTGAACCGTTGGGTTACATTGGAGAAAGATGGACAGCATGCAGGACATCTTTGTACATATGGAAGCTTGATGTGTTTAGGGGGAGCCGAGATTCATTCCCAGCACGAGAGAGGAGTAACTGATGCCACCACCGCTGCTCCTCCTCTCTTAAAAATTTAAATGTTTCCCTCCTCACAGAGAGACCAGGGCTATCCTGTTTTCTCCCAGAATACATCCCTTCTGAAATGACTATGGGAATAGATATTCCCAACATGTCTGTAATGACTGTTTCTGGCACTCTATTCCATTTCGGAATGGATATTCCAGGATGAATCTGCTCGTGTAGAAAAAAGCCAAGTGGAACAACACAGTGGGAAGTTTTCATGCTGCCTGCTACAGCCTCCAGCACCACTGGCTGCTGTTGAATGGCAAAGGGGGATAAGGGGGGAGCAAACCAGCTTCCTTCATTGTAACAGACTGCAGTTAAATGAACAGTGCTCTCTCTCTCTCTCTCTCTTTCACACACACACACACACACACACACACACACACACACACACACAGAGGAAGTCTCCTCTGCCTCGTGGATAAGTCCTTCTTCCCCTTCCCATGAATTCCTTTTGCGTGGGGGTGGATTTCAGGAGAACATGCATTAGATAATTACAGTAAAAATAGAAAGCAGTGACTAAAACCCTCCTTGGCTGCTTGTGCCATCTAAAACGCAGCCTCTGGTTTTGGGGTTGGGGTGTGGGAGATACACGGAGGAGTCTTCTCCGCAGGCCAACCATTTGGCCTGAGTGTTCCAAAGAAGCTGAAAGTGAACCCCAGGGAATGTTCCAGAGACCTGCCGCTTGACTTGCGTGGCCCAGCAGGAAATTGACCTGCTCAGATCCAAGTATTCTCAAGCTGCCACGTTTTGGAATTACTACACAAGGAACGTGCGTATGATGCAGGTGCTCTGACATCCATTTGGCCACGTTGCTGCCAACCAGTCTTGGTGGCCATTGCATGGCAGCATTTCTTTTCTTCATTCATTGGTAGCACTGGCAGGAGCTGGGAGAAACTGCACTGAGTTTTCAGTTTGCAGAGGTCCCAGTCCCCAAGCCTCGCTCCTGGGGATGATGCCTTTATTTGCAAGAAGTCCGCTGCTTGATGAGGTTAATGGTCCACCTAGTGCAATGGGCCACTACAGTCCCCTCCACACGTTTCAGACCAGAGCTTCCCAAACACCTGGCCATGAGTCTTGCCGACTGGAACTCACAGGAGCTGAAGGCCAAGCCTTTGGAGCAGAGCAAGTTGGGAAGGCCGAGCTGGCCCATTATTTCCTCCCTTAGGAGAGCCTGATCAGATTCTTGCAGCGAGCAAGGTGGCTCTTCTGCCAGTGTGGTGCCCTCACGATGCCTTGACCTACACACCCCATCATGCCTGCTTGGGAGCCATCGTCCAGAGCGTTGAGGAGACACTGCATTGCTGAAGGCTAAAGGAACCAGCTTCCTGCATTCACCCCTAGCTCCTGGCAGCAGAGCATCCCCCCATTATGGTGGGCAGGTTCTGTGGATACTCCTTGCCCACCATCCGTCCCAGGTGAGCCACTTGCTCTGCTCCTCATGCAGCCCCCAAGCAAACTTGTAACTTGGCCACACCAGTCAGAAATCGGAACGCTGCATTGCAACCCACACCACTATTGCAACCCCGTGCAAACAGACGTAGAGGTTGGCACCGTTTCTCAGGACACAAGGCCACACTGGTTGCAGATGATGGGCCTTGCAGCCCAACAGTTCAGGAGAACGCTGGGTTGGGTGAGCCTGGTCGAAGAACAAGCTAG
Organism: Varanus komodoensis; assembly: GCF_004798865.1. Classification (NCBI taxonomy): domain Eukaryota; kingdom Metazoa; phylum Chordata; class Lepidosauria; order Squamata; family Varanidae; genus Varanus; species Varanus komodoensis. The sequence continues at coordinate 2,673,271 of NW_025335440.1, forward strand.
GAGGCCGGCTGTCCTGGGTGCAAATCTCACCACGAACTTACTGGAAACCTCGGCCAAGTCGCTCTGTTCTTTCAGCCTCCACCCGCCTGCTGTGTAAGGGATGACAATATGGGCCTCCCTTCCAGGACTGTGGTAAGGAATCAGACTAGGTAATCACAAGAAGCCCTTTCAGCCAGCGGAAGTGCTGCACCAATGTGCATTCTGCTTATGAATAAAAATAAGCTGTTGCCTGGCTGAAACAGGCACAATCACGGAAAGGGACTCTGACGTCCTCAGATCTCATAAAACATTCACAGCACATTCTAGATGTCCTCATGGGTCTCCCATCCCTGCCAGGTTTGCTATTTTAGAAATAAATTTTCTGGATTTGTTGCTTGTCGTTTTCATTTTTCTAAAACCAAAAAGGGGAAAACACTCAAGAACACTTGAGTTGGGAAGATTCCCATTTGATGTTGATGGCGCCATCCACAGATAAAGCAACCTATCATCGCATGACAGGAGATTGCCATTAGTCACCCATGAGGCTTGGGCACATAAGTTCTCATTTTGTACCAACAAATAATTGATGAAGCTTTTAATGTTTGCGCAGTCGATAGTTCTATGACGGGTTCAGGTGCACATCATTTGCAGTCACTCGAATGGGTAAGCAGGCTTATTTGGCAGAAAGTATATTTTCCAGCAAAGCAACCCTGCTAGGAGAATCAACCAAGCCACTCAGAAGCCCACAGCAGTTCATCAAAAATTTCATTACTCTATTGAATTTGTTTCTGCCTTGTATTAAGTCATTCTGCACAGAAACAAGCAGATAAATTGGCCTGAGGCCACCAGCCAAAAGAGGGAACATTTCTAAAAGAAGCCATTTTAAGAGAAGATTTTAATAAGGATTTATCAAAATTATCATCTTTATAAAAACTGTTGCTATGTCTTTCAAAAAGCTCAGGTTCCCCTTTTCTTTGGACACGGAAGCACACAGTCTCAGGGTGCCAGGCAATCATCTCAACAGGTTGCCCAGCCCTTGCGCTGCAGCATTTGCTGGTATGCGGACAAGGGCATGTGTCCATCCTGAAACTCAGACTCAGGGCTTCTGCAAAGTGGAGCAAATCCAGGGATCCTAGGACAGGGAATCCACCCTCAAATGGATTCCTCGCAGATTGCTAGGTAGGTGTTTTCACTTTCTGTGTATGGTTTTGGAAAGAACAGTGCAAGAAGTATTGCTAGAATAGTGATGCTTTGTGAAGGAAGTTGAGAGTGCTTTTACTCTCTTCCCTTCACCACTGAACTTCCCACCAATATTATGCATAAACTATCTGATTTGTTTTGGCAATATCTTTGTTCCAATAAGTACTGTTATTCCATTCACTCGTTTATGATTACACTGCCTGGGTTTTGGTGGTGCTGGTGGTCTGTAAGTCCTGGTGTCAGGGAGCCAGTTTGAGTCAGGTCAAAACATTCCAAATTATATAATTTTGATGTGCACAAATTTTGGGTTCCACAAGCTGCACAGATGTCCTGGGCTTTCAAAAGAGCAGGAGGAGAAGCAAGCCAAAGGCAGCCCACTGTCAAAGCGGAAATCTGCGTGCTGGCTCCGCAGACATCAGAGTGGGTCAGCAGCAGTGCGGGGGAACCGGCATGGAATCCGAAGGGCCAAGGAACATCCACTGGGCGGCTGCTGGCCAGGTCGATTCTCCACACATCCCTGGAGTCAGGGCTTGGTGCTAACTCCACAGCTCAGCCTCAGTATTCCTGCCGCATGGGGCAAATAGGGCATGCGACGGGAAGCAGAGAGGCATCATGGGAGACTGACTGCAAGTGAAGAAATCCAATTTGTGCAGCATCAAACCTTGTTGCCTAACGATAGCTCAAACTGCACCCAACAGCAGCAGGCTGTGAGTCGGGATAAAAGATGACAGCTCTGTGATCTTGGAGCGATTTCTGTTTTTTTCTCCCCTTTGGGGGGAAAAATGAAAAAAAAATCTAGTTAATTATGTGCTTGCAACAGCAACAAAATCTTAAATAGAGGAGTTTGCTAAAAGCTTGCCCATGAACACAGCTCTGCCATGCTGGAGTCGAAGAAAAATGAGCAACAGAAGTGAAGTCCATCCTATGCTTCTGCAGGCAATAAGTCACACGTAACACTTTTGCATTGGCTATCTTGAATAATTTGCTGCCATTCTCTTATTTGGCTTCCTCCTTGATGCCAGACTGTGTATGAATAAGTGAATGAACTCCCAGAAACAAAGTGAGTCAGAAGGGTCCTCCTGGGTCATCTAGTCTGACCCCTGGCTCCGCTCATGTAATACCCATATCCCAGGGGTCCTAACTGTCAGGAAGTAGTTCCTGACATCCAACCTGAAGTCTGGTTCCTTGAGTGTTTCCCCATTGGCATGCATCCTGCCCTCAAATGCAGGGAAGAACAGGTCATGGCCATCCCCTACATGACATCCCCTCACATCCCTGTACATCTCTAAAGGACCCCCTCGGAGTCTCCTCTTCTCCAGGCTGAAGAGACCCAGTTCCCTCAACCTCTCCTCATACGGCATCCCTCCCAACCCAGCGACCATCCTTGTGATCCTGCGCTGAACTGATTCTAGCCCAGCTATGTCTCTCCTCTAATGTGGAGCCCAGAACTGGACACAGGACTCCAGCTGTGGGTGCACCAAATTTGTTGGCAGTCGTATCAACACCTCCCTAGACCTGGAAGCCATGCTTCTGGCTATACATCCAAGGATGGCGTTTGCCTTCTTAACCACCATGTCACACAGCTGGCTCATGTTCAACCTGCTCTTGAGAAGTACCCCGCTCTTGCAAAGTATCCATTTCACGAGTGCTGCTCTCCAGTCACTTGTCCTCCATTTTGTACCTGTGAAACCTATTCCTGTGTCCCAAGTACAAGACCTAGCACGTTTCCACATTCAGTGACATCCTGTTCTCCCCTGCCCTCTTCCACAGCCTGTCCAGATCCTTCTGGATCTGGATCACCTGCTCCTCAGTTGTGCCCCGCCCCCCACTTTGGTATCATCTGCAAATTTAGTCAGCAAACTGGTTATCCCCTCTCCAGGTCATTGATAGAAAGGTTGAACAGGATCAGTTCCAGAACTGAGTCCTGGGGTGTCTGCTTGTCACCAGCTGCCACCCTGATTCCCCACTGATAGTCACCCTCTGCTTGTGGTGCATCAACCACGCCCAAAGCTCAATCATTTCCCAGCCATGATATCATGCAGCCCTTTCACAAAGTGAAAAGTCTTGCTGAAATCCAGGTGAACCACGTCTCTTGTGTCCCCTCCACCTAGCCCTGCTGAGACTCCGGAGTACGATAGCAATCAAATGAGCGCACCGTCCAGGCACAGCACCTCCGAGGCACCGCTCGACATGGCACCTCCAGGGGAGGTTCAGATGGCAGCAGCAAGGACGGCCTTCCCTTGGGGGCTTCCCGATGCAGCAGCCTCCCCTCTGAGGGCTGCCGGCATCAACGCTCTTATCCAGGTTAAGGCCGTCCTCTTTGCTAAGGCGTTTTCCAGGCCCAGTCAGCACATGCCATGGGGGCATTCCCAGCTGCTGTTTGCAGGCCTAACAGTACGGAACGGTTTGAGCTATTTAACTGTAGAAAAATGGTTTAATCTCCATTGTTAATATACTCTTACATTCTATTATTCTATTTCGTGTTTCTTTGCATTTATCTTTGTCCAGAGGGGGGCAATACAGCAATGAAACCTCCGCTATCAGTGCCGCCCCAACATTTCCAGTGAGAGACCCAGCACCAAAATGAAGTTTTCCCCCTCCGTGTCGCACTGTCCTCTTACTGAAAGGACCAGCCTCCAAAGGTGGAGCTGGAGGAATAATGTTCAACCCCATGGGTTCTCCATCAGGGTGTTCCATGTGGGGACTTCACATTCTGCCCCCCATGCTGCTTAACAGTGACACAAACCCTCTGAGTGGGGTCATCCAGCAGTCTGGAGTTCACTGTCATCAGTACACAGATGATATTCAAATATATATGTTGGAGACATACAGGTATGTGAGGGGGTGTCACATGGAGGTGGGGAGAGACCTGTTCTCCCCTGCAGAGGAAGGCAGGACGCGCTCCAACGGAGCAAAGCTCAGGGAGCCAAGGTTCAATGTGGATGCCAGGAAGCACTTCCTGACAGTTAGGACCCTGAGGGTGACATAGAGAGTTTCTATGTCTCTGCATGAATTGTGTCTTCACTGGGTTGGGATGGAAGGAAGCTAATTGCCCCCTTCCAGCCCTTCCAGATGCGATAGAAGGCAGTTCCCAGAGAATTGCCTCTCATTGTATCTGATTCAACTCTGCAGCTATGGGATTGTCAGAGTCAAGGGTTCTTCCAGATACATGTAGGTTTCATTTAGGTTCCATTTAGATGCCAGGAAGCACTTCCTGACAGCTAGGACCCTGAGGGTGTGGAATGGGCTTCCACGGGAGGTGGTTGATGCCCCATCAGTGAGGGTGTTCAAGGATAGGCTGGACATGCACATGGTGGGCATGTTATGAACAGAGATGGCTGGAGCCGGGGGTCAGACTAGATGGCCCGGGAGACCCCTTCTGAGTCGCTCTGTTTCTTTGTTTCTATATTTCTCCTCTTGGTACTCATTAGTGAGGCAGCGGATGTGCTAAACTGGTGTCCAGCTGCAATAAGGGGGCCTGGATGAGGGCTAAGCAACTGAAGCGAAACGAGACTGAGGTGCTCTTAGTAGGTGGTGGGGTCACATCTGTTTTGGTAGGGCTGGCGCCCCCTTGAAGGAGCCGCTTAATAGCTCGAGGGCTCTCCTGGAACCACCTCTCTCTCGAGGGCTGGGTGGTGGCCTCAGTCGCTTGGAATGTCCTGTCTGGGCAGGGATAGCCTGCCTTCAGCAGCCTGCCCCCTGCTAATGCCCCCACTGGATCACTGTGCTGTGCTCTGTGTGGTTCCCCCTTAGCCTGCTGCCAAATTTCCAGTGCTGGCTCTTTGGTTAAGGTGGCTCTTCATGCTAAGGCACTTCAGGACATACATGGATATTGAACAGCTGGATGGCCCCCCACCCTAGCTGTTTTGTAGGTCTATTCTCCAGTATATGCTTTTTAAATATTTTACAATCTATGTAAAATATTTTTATTTAAACGTCATTTTAATTGTTAATATTATTTATTGATTTTACATCTTTGGCCAGGATGTCTCCAATTATATTGTTTTTATTTTGTTATTATGTTATTTATTGTTGTGAGCCGCCCCGAGGCTTCAGTGAATGGGGCAGCACAGAAGCTTTCTAAATAAATAAATAAAAATAAATTGAGGGGGGGGGTCGTGGTACCTTTTATACTGTTGGTTTTACAAAATGTTGAAAATTGTCCTAAGAGTTTCAGCTATTGGAGGCATAGAAAAACTGCAAAAGGAGAGGAAAAATATCCCAAGCACACCATCAGTTGCTTAATAACAGGTCAAAGAGTTAAATTCATTTTCTCACCTGCAGGGACAGTATGAGAAGTTTGATTTTGCAAAGTTTGATTTCACTTCTCACCTTTAAAATCGTTTTCTGCCTTGTTTACAGAGCTCGCTGCTACAACGCACCGTGATGGCCAGTGACATAAAACAAGTGTTAGGAATGGTCCTACACAAAAAGAGGCATTGCATTTTACACTGTTGCCACCTTCACTAAGGGAATTTGGAGAAAAGGGTGGCTCTAAACTGAGGAATGCTGCGCTCAGATCCCCATCTGGCAATCACATGTTTGCTTCCTGACCTCCCTCTTATTATTTATTTATTTAAAACTTTTCTGTCACTGTCGCTTCATAGATGTCTCGAGATGGTTTACAACGGATTAATAAAATAGAATAAAAATAGAAGTATGAGTAGCAATTGCACAACATCCAATGTTAAATATAGAATCACCAATTGAAACAGTTTAGCAATTAAAATATTGGGAGAATAAAAAGGGTTTCACTTGATGCCAAAAGGAAAGAAGCATTGGCACCAGGCGAACCTCTCTGAGGAGCATGTTCCACAGTCGGGGTGCCACCACAGAGAAGGCCCTCCTCTGGGTAGTCACCCTCCTGATCTCTTTCAAGGATGGCTCCCAGGGGAGGACCTCTGACTCAGATCTCAAGGGGTGGGAGGGCACAGAGGGGAGAAGGTGCTCCTTCAGGTATCCAGGACCCAATCCATTTAGGTTTTGGTGAGGAGAAAACAGAAGTACACTAGGCCCATTAGCTAAGATGTGATAAAAATCAGCATTTATATTCTCCACTAGCACCTGCCAAGAAGCTAAGTCTGTGTTTAGGAAACCTGTGACTCTTCACCTGTGGAACACACTCTTCCAAGTGTAACTGTAGAGAAGAGCAGACTGAGGTCACCTCAGCTGGGGAAGGGTTAAACCTTGGTTCAGTGGCCAGGCTCTTTCAGCCAGGTGGTGATTGGAGGAAAGCCAGGGGCCAAGGAATGCAAAAAGCCCTAAGCTACTGTCAATTACTTCCAAGGACAGGAGAATTCACACTCCCCTTGAAGGCCAGGAACTTGAGGGCTAAAGGATATACAATTCTCACCTGGGAAATGTCAGAAAAGTCACCTCATGAGTCATTTATTTGATCTACTAGGGAAAAAAGCAGGGCGTGGGGGGGAGAGCAGGGTTCCTCTCCAAGGAGAGGTTCCCTGTTGCTGCCCGAGGCTCTGGCAAAGGATGCTGGGCTATTCTACAGAGAAGGCTACGATGAATACTGAATACCATGGCAGGTATTTCATGAGCAGAGCTGGCCGGAGCCAGGGGTCAGACTAGATGGCCCATGAGACCCCTTCTGACTCAATCTGTTTCTATGTATACTGTGTTACTGTGAGGAACAGTTGGCTTTGTTGTTTTGTGTCCGAGGTGGCCAATTGGTCTCAGGGGTCTGGAGGAGCCGCGACTGTCTTGATTCAATGAAAGTGCTGCTCTCCACGTCCCTTTCTCTTCCCTGTCCTCTTGTGTGTGCTGCTTGTTATAGTGTTTAAGACACACACACACCTTGTGTTACTTCTATCTTTTAATAAGCAAGTTTACCCCAACACTTGGGTTGCTGTGTGCCGAATCCAGTGTCTGGTCCCAAGATTTGGGGACCAGGGAGCAGGGGGAGAGAGCTGTCTCCAGGCCGAGGGAAGGTGGGGACTCCAGGGTGGCTGAATGTTACGTCCCACAGGCCACAGTAGAAAAGGTTCTGCTGCACAGGGAGTCTGCACTGTGGCACCAGAAGCCAAAGGGGCAACCCTGTACCACAGACTGGCAGAGAGATGTCTAAAATATCTGGAGAACTCCTGTGTCTGCTCTCCCTGATCACTGGCCATTTGCCATCAATGTAAGCGTTTCAGGGAGTGGCTGTCTGCCATGCCAGGTTTCTGCCTTCTGCGCATTCCTGCTCCGTGATGCCGCAGGGGGCTGAAAAGCACAAGTGCACACGCTGCAGAAATCAACCATTTTCACCGTTGCGCAGGTATCAAGTTCTTAACCTAGATGAGGATGCTGAAACATCCCTTTGACAAAGGTGCAATGGGGGCGCGGAGAGCATGGAGATACATAGATGTCACGTAGCTAATACACGCTAGGGAAGACCAGCCAGTGTGAGGATGTTTTACTGGAGACCCAGATCAAGATCATCCAAATTATTGTGTCCAGTCCTAATAAAGGATGTGAGAGCTGCACAGCGAAGAAAACTGGCAGGAAGAAAATGGACATGTTCAGAAGGTGATGCGGGAGGAGAGCTTTGTGAGTACCTGGGACTGGCAGGAAGGCAAACAAGGGGGTCCTTGAGCAAATCAAGCCAGAGCTATGCCTGCAAGCAAAAATGATGGAATGAGGCTCACATACCTTGGACATGTCATGAGGAGGCAAAGCTCCCCAGAGAAGACAGGGAAAGCCAAAGGCAGAAGACAAGGGAAGACCAAATAAGAGACAGACTGACCCATCAAGCCTTGACCTGGACTGGGCATTTGGGGTGCTTTCATTCATGGGGTTGCCATAAGTCAGAGGCAACATGACAGCCCACAACAGAAACAGCAACAATGTGCAGGCTTGTGTTTGGAAAGAATCGCTCTCCTACAACAGAGACAGAGCTGGCATGTGTGTCCGCCCAGTCTGAGCTCCCAGAACTAGCAGGGGATGGTCAACATCAGTGACCGGCTCTCAGCCCCTGGGGTTCTTCATCCTCAAAGCCAACTAGGACTGGGCAGTCCTTCATCTGGAAGACCGGCAGATGCAATGTAGGGTGCATGACCCCCACAAGCCTGTCTCTTAAGCCAGTAATTGGCTCTAACATCCAACCCATCTCTAGCGCCCACAAAAGCGGATAATCTTCCTGACCATGCGAGGACCAAACAAACCCTGGCAAATTAATTTGTCTTAATATACACCTCCCTCCCTCCCGTCAAAACCAGACTGAGCATCAAAAAAGGCCTGCGATGCTTTGGGGAAAACGGTATAGATCCACTTGTGTTATCACCGAGTTTCCAAAAGCAGCAGCAGCACCTTCACTGCAATGTCTTTGGCTGCATTGATCCAAGGAGCAACCTCAGCACGGGCATGCATTTTCAAAGACAAGGATTTGCTTTGTGAATGCAAAGCTTAAAGGCCGATGAAAAAGGAGAGCAGGGGAAGCAGAAGAGATGAAAATTAACTAGATGGCATTTCCCGAAAGAGCAGGCAGCCTTAACAGGTGTCAGCTGTGGGACATAAGGGGCAAGTGTCTACTCGCCCCTTATGGGGACACCAGGACCAGGGGTAATGGAGGTGGGCAAATCACAGGCCCAAGCATCTGGAGGGCTTCAAGTTGCCCATGCCTGCTTTCAAGGTGGGCTTCCGCTCAAGGAAGGGACCTAGTGGCTAATATCCCGGGTTGGTATGTCAGTCTGGGTGGCTCCCAGAACCAACTGGAGGGCCACCCATTCATACAAATGGATCAGTGGCTCCAAGGGGAGCTTTTCTCAAGCCTACCTGCTGTACAGAGAGGCATTTTGTGGAAGGGAACAAGAGCACAAGGGGAGGGGCTTGGGAAGCATCCCCCTGGGTGCCCACAGGTCCCTGGTCCCCCACTCCTACAGTATGCAAGGCAGACAGAACCCTGTTCTCAAGCCCACCTGAGTGGATGAGGATTACCCACCTCCTCAGAGTCCTATTCTCTTCCTCCTCCTCCTGCAGCAGTGGCTACTCTTCCTCTTGGTCCTTCTCTTGCGTGCCGCCTCCCAGAGGCAAGGGACAGGGGCAGCAAGCAGCAGGGCCACAGGCACTGCCTTTCCCCTCCCTCCGGGCAGTGGCAGGGAATGAGTCATGCAGCGGCGGGAGCCCCAGCAAGTGAGCAGCAGCCGGTGGCGACTGAGAAGCGGCAGTCAGGGCCTGCACAGCTGCCCAGAGGGCCAACCTGGGGTAGCTGCTTACCTCACCAAGGAGGAGAAAATGCATCTCCAAAAATGAAGACAGCGTTTTTTGCACAGATCCATATTCAGAAGCAATGGCTATAATGTAGATAGAAATGCAATACATCTCGCCACAGTGCGGAGAAGGGTGACCAGCTGGTCCCCAAGGCTACCTGTTCAGTCTGCTCTTCAAGAGGAACTGCAGAGCAGCAGCCAAGGTCCCTGTTGGCCCTCCTGAGATTCCTTTATCTTTAAAGTAAGCAGCTGCCCTGTTCTGTTCCAGATTTACCTCCCCTGAAAAGGGGACCCCTGACCATGCCAAATGTTGGATTCCTCTCCCCAGAGAGACCCTGTCTCATAACACTTAGCACTTGAGTTTGCTGAAGTTCTCTGTATTCCATCTCAAAACTCTGTCCAACAAGCCCGTACAGGATTGTGAGCCATTTTCTTTTCATGTGGCAATGCCATTAGCCTTTCTATGCATGTTTCTCCAAATGTATGCATCCATTCTGCCTAAATTTGAAAAATATGCATGGCTTCTTCCACAGAATAACTTGCATTTCTGTCATTTTTCAAACACATGCACCTTGTTGGGGACATTTTTCAATTCTATGCATACTGTTGAACCCTCTCTCTCTCTCTCTCTCTCTCTCTCTCTCTCTCTCTCTCTCTCTCTCTCATCATATTTCAAACTTGAAAGTGTGCAGACTTGATTGCAGATCATGGTCAAGTCCCTGTTCAGTCTGGAAAGTATGAACTGGGTAATTCTTAATAAAATGTGAGTTGAAGTGAGTTTCATACACTGCTTTACTTTTGCCATAGATCACAATGTATTCGCATCAGCATTGTTTCTGCCAAAAGAACCCCTGGCACCAGATAAGCTAGAAAACAATGACTAAAACCCACAAAGCCACCCCTGAAAGCAACACAATGCTTTTCCACCTGTTCGTAAATTTCTATTTAAAAAAAAAGAGAAGAGGATGAAACTTAAGTAGGTGCACAAAAAGACACAGACAGATTTTAGGTCCTCCTTTAGCACAGTGCTGAGTGCAAGCATCACAGAAGATTGAGGGGGGCTGCACACATCCACAATATAGCCACAGCGGCAGCTGTCAATGCGGGTGTATCAAGGCGGGGCTTCCCTTTCTCTGTCAAGTGCAGCATTTCTTTGGATAAAGGATGCTCGGTGTGACATTGCGCAACCTCAGGCATGGCTGTCATGGCAACGCAACACCCACCCCCCTGTCTTGCCCCTCAAAGCAAAGGGAAAAGCAGGAGCCACGGAATCAGTGCTCAGTGCCAAATAACATCCCATGGACTTGCCCCAAATGCATGGCCAAAGCTTAGAGGTAGACCCTATTTAGGGGAGAATTCCAGGAAAGGCGTCATGTAAAGAGCAGCACATGCCTAACTCAAATCGCAGTCTGACTCACTCCAGGAAAGGGCGCTTAGAACAGGGAAGCAGTGAGGTTTCTCAAGCCAAAGGAAAGGAAACGACAAGACGCCCTTGCCCGCCATGACTCTGCCAGGGCTGGGGCTGGGAAGTGGGGGAAGCCTCAGGTGGAGATCCCGCTCTTCTCCCTGAAGTGAAGGTCATCACTTCAACACAAGCAGAGTCTGAATGCACAAGCACTTAGTGCTCCTTCCTTCCTTCCTTCCTTCCTTCCTTCCTTCCTTCCTTCCTTCCTTCCTTCCTTTTTTAAGCAAGCTAGTATCTAGACCTTATGTTTGTGTTCATTGGGGTGTCTCCATAAACTGATGGGCATTGCAGAACGCCTCCTTGTCTAGAGGGTAGAACTGCTGTGCAAGGCATCAGGAACCTGCAGACCAACAACATCAGGAGGGCCACAACGATCACCCCTCACTGTTGGTTAATCTTGCCAGGGCGAGCAACAGCTGCAATCCAACCATATCTGCAAGGCCTGCAGCCCTCACTGCTGCTTCCTGCATTGCATCACCCCGGGACACCCTGGATCACACCCACCGGCCTCCCCCACTACGACTCTCCACCCTCTTTCAACAGAAAAGACCTGGGAAGCAAACCTGCTGCATGGTTATCAGGTTGCTTTCTTATGCATCTGTACTTCCAGAGGTTTACATGTCTTGCTGGTGTTTTGTTAATTGTGTGTGTTGCCCTCTCCCTTCACACTTTCTCACATGTATTTTTTCCTTGAAACAACAGATGGCCATCATGCACACAAAGTGAATAAAGGAAAGGACTGTGTACAGCAAGCAAACATGCAGAATGAAGACCAGGCTCAGAGAGCTGTGCAGTGGTCCTGAGCATGAGCTTTGCAGTCACTCAACCACCTTTGGTCCTTTCTCTCCTCTCCGGGTGGGGGAGCCTGGCCAGCAGCCACATATCTGCCCCTTCCAAATCCGTGTGCCCTGATGCAGAGGGCTGGTCTTTCACAACCCGAAGTCCTACAGAGGTGGTGTTGATATTCACTCATTGTATTTGCATACCACCCAATTGCCAAATCTCTCTCCGGATGGGTCACAACAGTACATAAAAATACAGACCACAAAACCATAAATACTGCTTCTCAGCAATATGTAACAGTTGAACAGATGAAGTCATCCCCGTACAAGCCAGGCCTGTTGAAGAGCTAACAGATAGGCCCCATCAGGCTAGTCAATACCATTCAACAGCATTCAGTGCCTGAGAGGAGAGGGCAATCTTAAGTTGGTGCCAAGAGAATGGCAAACGTTGGTACCGGGAGGATTTCGGGAGGATGACATTCCATGACGGCATGGCAAAGCTCTTCTCCCTTGTTGAAACCCTTAAGCCTCCCTCGGAAGCAGGAGGCCTCCAGGTCGCTGCACTGGCACATACTTTGCAACTTTGCACCCAGTTGATGGGGACAAAAGGATGATTTGAAACAGGGAAACAGGAAGAGTAAAAAAGGCAAGAAAGGAAATCCCTTAGTCATGGGGGAGCGGGCTGGGATCAGGTAACCGGAGGCAATTTGTCACACTGACCCTTGCTCAATGTCCTCATGACTATTAACCAACACACCCTGCATAGGAAATAAGCTCACTATAATTCACCTGGAAGGGATGAAGTGGGAGGCAGGAAGCGGTGGCGGGGGGGGGGGCATAAATATGGAACGTGAGCAGGGGCTCAGCGAGCTGGCAAGGGGAAGGAAACTCTCCAGCTCCCTTTATTGCAATAAAGTTTCAAAAAGGACTCTTCGCTTACTTGGAATATTTTGCTTTTTGGAAGGAAAGGAAAGAGTGTTTCTAACACTCTTTTGTGCTCTGTTTTGGTGACAGGGTTCGTCTTTTGGGGGAGGGGGGGCAATGTACGGCAACCCAATTTTGCCCAGAAATTTTGCTTCTGAGTCACCAAGCCTCTCCCTCCTTTAACCCCCAAGAGTTGTCCTTTGGGGAGGCCAAAGGGTATGCCCCTTCCCCTCTTCCCACCCTTCCCACTAGAAGCGCTGCAGCTCAGTGCTGGGGGACTTCACCAGCTTCTAGCTTTGGGAAAGTCCCAGGAGCGGCTTCCTCGTCCACAGGTAGAGCACCAAAGCATGGTGTGCCCGAGCCAGGGCCACAGGCCAGCCCAAGCAGGAACCATCTGCGCCTTCACAGTGTGGTCTTTTTCTCTGCTCAAAACCTCCCAGAGGTCAGTGCCCTCTCAGAGTGTAAACTTCCATGTCGCCTGCTCGGTCAGGGAGAGGAAATAAGAAAGAGAGGGAAATATTTCCAACTGAATTGTCTCTGCGAGTTGGGGGGGTGGGCATTCAGCACTGCAGCCAGCAGGAGGCGAAGGCAAGGATGTACTGGCATGCCCATCTCTCCTCTGCTTGGGGAGCACACACCCATTCCAGGAGCTGCATTGCAGCCCGAGCTCAGTCACCCTGTCACCTGGAAGCAGGCTCCCCTCACCGCCACCCCTGTTTGGAAAGAAGGAAGAGGCGGGCCCTCCTCCCTCAGGGGTCCCTGGCGGTGGCAGGCCACTTTGGAAATGCGCAGCCTTGACAAAGCTTTCGAGGCACCGCGGGCACAGACCCAGTCAGAACTGCAAATGTCCGTGCCCAAGGCATCCCCTTCACCAAAGAGAAAGGGCTCACCTGAAACTTGGGCAGAACCACCCCAGAAGGGCAGCTGATCGGTAGAGGAGCACCCCTGCCTAGCAGGAAAATACTCTATTGCTCTCAGCACTTTGCCTAACCTGCAAGGGATGTAGGTTCAAAGGAAGAAAGTGAGAGATATTGCAGAGACAACAGCATCTATTCATGAAGCATGCCAGCACCCTGCTTCTTTGCAAAGGGAGCTGCCCCTGCCAGCCCAGCCCATGAATCTGCCAAGCCACCAATATCCAGCATCCGCTGGCAATGGCTTTCTTTTCTTCCTTCCTTTTATTATATTTATATCCTGCCGTTTTTCCGATCAAAGGACTCAAGCCAGCTTACCACTTCCTACTCCACTCAAGCTTATCCCCTCAACAACAATCCTGTGAGGTAGGCTGGGCTGAGTGTGATTGACTGGCCCAAAGACACCAGTGAACTCCGTGGCTGAGCAGGGACTCAAACCCAGATGCCCTGAGTCCCAGTCCCGGACTCTTAACCACTGCGCCACATTGGCTCACACATGATCTGGGGTACCAGATGGGAATTCTTCCTTTCCTGTGCCTCATCCACCAGGCACATGTTGCACCACTGCAGCCAATCAGCCAAAAGGCAGCTGCATTTTAAAGTCCCCCCACTGGCCCCCAATAATGCTCCTTTATCCCGCTAGACAACATGGCAGCTTCCGGATGAAATGGTTTGCAAACAGCCTGTTTTAGATCCATGCTGTTCAGTGGGAGGAAGAATTCGACACAGGAGGGGTACTTCTGTGGGCCACTGTGCTTTTGCCGGCTCCCATTTTGACAGCTGAGGGAGAACGGTTTTCTTGCAAGTGTCTGGGAAGGATAGAAGATCAGAAACAGCGAAACGAGGCTTTGGACGCCCCGTGAAGGAGGCCTGACTATCTTTTCCTGGCAATTACAATTCCACCCAGCGCATGGACGGCCTGCCTGGCTGAGCCGCTCACGCGGGAGTCTTTGCTGAGACGCTGCAACGTTGCTAGGCACAGTTGCTAGGCAGAGGCACACAGGAAATGGCTGAGCCGTGCCGGTCCATGGTAGGATGGGCTTTGATTTAGATTGTGTGTTAAAAAATTAAAACAGGAACATCTCGGTGGTTAATGGAGATTTTGCAGAGGCGAAGCGGGAGGAGTGACTCAGCCTATGAGCAGCCAAGGAAAGAGACCTGCTGAATTCTGTCCGAACATGTGGAGAGGTTGCCCCTTAGGGCCGCTGTCTCTTTACTCTCACAGGGCTTGGGCCATCAGTATTCTGCAATGCAAGCTACGGTCTGGTGCCGGGCACCAAGACTTGCAGAAAAAGCTGGTGATGGCAACCACAGGGCACAGGGAGGGGAGCTGGAGACCAGATGCTCAAGCCCCCAATTCCAGCCAGAGTGGACCCTATGCAGAGAGGCAGGGATGGAGGGGAGGAACTGGCCAAGCAAATAATCCTGTGGAAAGCATCTCCTAGATATGTACAGTCTAAGCTCCACAGAGGGAAGAATCCTTCTCATTGCTACTGCAACAGAAGGTCGTCTCAGATTTCCTGCATTTGTTACTTGCTTTCTGACAGCAAACTGCTGCACGGATGGGGACTCGCAATATGCAGAAAGGAACGGCACAGTTTGGCCAAAATCAGCATAGCAACTCAGCTATAAATGTTTCCATTCATCAAGCAATGCCATCCCAAATAAAAATAACCCTTGCCCAGCCCTGTATCAAAGCAGCACAAACAATACCAGCATCAGTAACAACCAGAGCACAAATGCTGCTGGACAGAGTATAATTGCAAGCTGCAGAGAAATTGCAACCGCCTGCTATTTTGCCAGCCTGGAGACCAGCAGAAGTGGCCCACAGATTCCTCCCAGCATCATTCAGAGTCAGGGACCCATGCACAGCTGGCCTCATTTTTCTTATTACATTTATAACCCAACAACAAATTATGGCAGGCCATCTTTCTCTTAATCTAGTCAGATTGAATTTGGTTGTTGTTCATATAGTACTGTGATTTTCTTTTCTTTTTATTCAGCCAAGATGCACTTTATTACAACTGCTGGTGGGCAGAATACCTTTGCAAAAGGCTTCATCAAAGCAACCAGTCAGAAAGGGGGTACCTAAAGTGGAAGCATTTGATCTCCTGAAGCCAAACTTTTGCTCTCAGGATGCAGTTTGATACTACCCATATGCATAATCCTGCTCCTCAGAAATCAGCTTATTTACTGATCTTGTCTCTGATATATTGCATTTACATCCCACCTTTTCCCTTTTCCTCTTATGCAGCTTCCATTTATCCTCACAAGAACCAGCCTGTGAGAGAGATTAAGGGGAGGGTGCATTAGTGAATCTAAGATCCACCCAGTGGGCTTCATGGCCCAGTGGGGATTAGAACCCAGTTCTCATAGATCCCCAGGCCAGCATTCTAACCACCGCACCACACTGGTTATACTGGAGAACCCTCACATGGTTGAGTTCAGTATAATGCAAGGAAATAACACATTCGTCCAGGCCAAACTTGCTCATCAGCAGTTGGTAGACAGGCCAGCATTTTGCATATTGCAGCAGGCCTCTTGGCATCCTTCTAGCGCTTTGGGCACATACCTGTGCATGCACGCACATATATGCAAAGCAGGTGAGAATGGCAGCCACAAAAATAGGTAAGAGTTATTCAGAGCAAAGTTTGTCCAGTGGTCTTATCTTGCAATGGGAGTCATAAGGAAGAACCTCTCTGAAATGTTCTTATGATAAAAACAGAACAAGCTTTTGAAGCAATTCTGACTTGGTTCTCATAGCAGCAAAACAAAGAAGAGAACAAATAAACTAGTATCCTTCCAGTGACTCTTCAAGGCCTTAGGAGTCTTTCCAAGCAATGCTACTCCGCAGTGTCAGGTCTCAAGCCTTGAACCCAAAGCATTCTCTGTACGAAGTATATATTCTGAGCTACATACCTCCCCCCTATGTAGCTTCTTGCTTGGTGGTCTGAGGATGTTCTACAAAGAGATGCGCAACAGGTTTCCAATTTCTAGATGCCAGATCGGCTCTGTTCTTAAGGAGTCCAACAAAAAGCTGAGCATATAATTACTAAGACAACATTGCATTTCTGGACAGGCGGCATTTCTCCAGCTCTCCAGTTCCATCAGATCAAACAAGAGCATTACTGCACTCCAGTTCCGTTTGTGGCCTTCCCAGAGGCATATGGTTGGCCATGGTGGGAACAGAATGCTGGGCATGGTAGGCTTTTCACACTTGTCTGAATTTCCCAATAGAGCTCGCCAGTCGGAAATGCATATAAAATGTGCATAGTACAGGAAAGAAATAAGGTCCAAGAGTGCATTAGAACATGGCTGACAAAAATGCTTATGCTAAACTAAAAATGAATATTAAGTCCTAAAGGAAATCAACCCCGACTGCTCTTTAGAAGGCCAGGTACTAAAGCTGACGCTCGAATACTTTGGCCACCTAATGAGAAGGAAGGATTCACGGGAAATGACCCTGATGATGCTGGGAATGATTGAAGGCAAAGGGAGAAGGGGGCGGCAGAGGGTGAGGTGGCTGGATGGGGTCACTGGAGAGGTGGGCATGGGGTTGGGTGGACTCCAGGGGATGGTGGAGGACAGGAGAACCTGGAGGAATGTTGTCATGGGGTTGCGAAGAGTCGGGCATGACTTTGTGACTGAACAACGACAAAAATGAATATAAAATCAGGAGAAATGTGCATGAAAATGTGTATGCACTGCTCTTCAGGTTTTGCATTTTAAAGCTCAGGATGAACTGGACTTTAGACTGGAACAGTTGAAAACTGAAATCAACATCTCACTGGCTTTGGATCCAAGATGACTTACTACGTGGCATCTTTGGGCAGCTCCCAAACCTGCTGTCAACAACTGCCAAGGCCTGTCTTAGCTTCACCATTTTAGTTTCCCATGGAATCTCAGACTTTTGAGATCTGTGGGATATTAGGGAAGGGTACAGTTTTGGTGCACTGTCACCCCACAGCCAGGTTTGCCTGAGAGGGACCAGGGCATGTTGCTAAACAGGGGGCTCATCGGATAACCTCCTGCGTCAGGATCCTCTCAGATCCAGCACTGGAACGGCGACAGTCCCAGGACTCACTGTAGCTGCCAGGAATTATGCAACCTGAAGTTAAAGCTCTCAAAATATTCACAAAATGGATGTTGCAGAAGCAACCTAGTGAGGCTATTGCAAGCCATCCCAAGACATTCTGTGGCGATGGAATAGAAAAGCTTTTACATACATACATACGCAAGCAAGCATGCTCCCAGGGCATCACAGCTTTCGACTGTGGAAAGGATTGGAAAAAAGGGGTGACCAAGAGAAATAGCGCAGCTTTGTACCAGATCAGTCCAGCTTCTAGCCAACGGAGGGAAGAATGCAAAGCAGGACCCTACTGGATATCGTCCCCCCAGCAATGCAGCACACAACGCATGCACAAGCGGTGGAGAGGCCGGCAGTGAAGTCACCTCCACTTGGCTACAAGTGCAACCAGTTGCAGAGGGTTCAGAAGAGCTGGAGCCTGAGAGAGAGATTTGCCATTTATCTATCTATCTATCTATCTATCTATCTATCTATCTATCTATCTATCTATTTATAACATTTTTATGCCTCTCCATTCACAAAAAGCCTCGGGGCGGCTTACAAAGCAAATAAATAGTCTTCAACTGTGTGTGTGTGTGTGTGTGTGTGTGTGTGTTGCGGTGGTAGGGTGGGGAATATGCTTCCAAGGAACATACCTTTAAACTTCTTGAGCTTATCAAGGCAGAATGCATTGGAGCCGGAGGCTAGAACATCTTGAGCACGGCAACAGAGTGGCCCAGAAAAAAGTCCTTTGGCTAGAACGAGCATCCCCTTCATGTGCCGGTTGCCCCGATCGTGTAAAGAGGAAGCAATTGGGGATGAGTGCTTTAGGAAGAAATCCAAAACCCTTTAAACTGAAGCAGCCCTTGCTGTAACCAAACCAGACACCATTTAGGATCACCACAGTTAAACAAGATGCATCTGGATGCTGACTGCAACTATGGCCCAGGTGTGTGCAGCTGAAGTAATCACATATTTATAAGGGACCAGAGACTTAAAGCCTCAGCTGCAGAAAATCCTGACGCCTTCCCATCAGAAGAAGAGGCTTTAAAGTTAAATGGGGCAAGGAAGGAATCAGTCAAGGAAGGCTGGCACAAAGCTTTCACTTCTTTAGCACCTGTTTCCCCGAAAGTTCCCAGGCGTCCACTGCCCTGTGCCCAGGGGGTAACATTACTGCCTTCAGACTCTAATGAGCCCCTTCCTCTGAGTTCCCTCCCCTGATGGGGTTGGGGGGGGGGGGGCAGGGTTGCAAGGAAGAAACTTTTTCCATCGTCGTGTCCCTGCTCTGGAATTCAATCCCACTGGAGGTTTGGTTGACGCCCACCCTTCTCCCTTTATCTTGAGACATTTTTGTTCCATTCCTATTTTGACAGGCAAAATATTGGTCAATTTTAAATGATGATTTTATGACTTGATATTATTAACTGCTGCTAACATATGATTCTACTAATTTTGCTAGTTATTGAATACGATGGTCATAGCAAACACTCTTTTCCAACAACCCAAGAGACGACTCTACACATGGACATCACCAGACGGTCAACACAAAAATCAGATTGACTATGTGCTCTGCAGCCAAGGATGGAGAAGCTCTATACAGTCAGGAAAAACTAGACCAGGAGCTGACTGTGGCTCAGATCATGAGCTTCTGGTTGCAAAATTTAGGCTTAAGTTGAAGAAAGTAGGGAAAAGCAGTAGGCCACTCAGGTATGACCTAAATCATATCCCTGATGAATATACAGAAGAGGTGACAAATAGATTTAAGGAATTAGATCTGATAGACAGAGTGCCTGAAGAACTGTGGACAGAGGTTCGCAACATTGTACAAGAGGCAGCAACTAAAACCATTTCAAAGAAAAAGAAATGCAAGAAAGCAAAATGGCTGTCTGAGGAAGCTTTACAAATAGCTGAGAAAAGAAGGAAAGCGAAAGGCAAGGGAGAAAGAGAAAGATACAAACAATTGAATGCAGAATTCCAGAGAATAGCTAGAAGAAATAAGAATGCCTTCTTAAATGAACAGTGCAAAGAAACAGAAGAAAACAATGGAATAGGGAGGACCAGAGATCTCTTCAAGACAATTGGAGATATGAAGGGAAAATTTCATGCAAAGATGGGCATGATAAAGGACCAAAATGGCAGGGACCTAACAGAAAGAAGCAGAACAGATTAAGAAGAGATGGCAAGATTACACAGAAGAACCATACAAGAAAGAGCTTAATGTCCCTGATAACCACGATGGGGTGGTCACTGACCTCGAGCCAGACATACTGGAATGTGAAGTCAAATGGGCCTTAGGAAGTCTCAGCAACAACAAAGCTAGTGGAGGTGACAATATTCCAGCTGAGCTATTCAAAATCCTAAAAGACGATGCATAAAAGTGCTACACTCAATATGCCAGCAAATTTGGAAAACTCAACAGTGGCCACAGGATTGGAAAAGGTCAGTTTACATTCTGATCCCAAAGAAGGGCAATGCCAAAGAATGTTCAAACTACTGCACCATTGCACTCAGGATTGAGGCCTTTGAATTGTGGTGCTGGAGGAGACTCCTGCGAGTCCCTTAGACTGCAAGGCGATCAAACCGGTCAGTCCTAGAGATCAACCCTGACTGCTCTTTAGAAGGCCAGATACTGAAGATGAAACTCAAATACTTTGGCCACCTAATGAGAAGGAAGGACTCCCTGGAGAAGAGCCTAATGCTGGGAACAATAGATGGCAAAAGAAGAAGGGGAAGGCAGAGGATGAGGTGGCTGGATGGAGTCACTGAAGCAGTTGGTGTGAGCTTGAGTGGTCCCCGGGGGATGGTGGAGGACAGGGAGGCCTGGAGGGATGTTGTCCATGGGGTCGCAATGGGTCGGACACGACTTCGTGACTAACAACAACAACAATTGATTAATTATGTATTAATTGATTTATGGATTTCCTTATAGGATATGTATTTCATTCATTGTTTTGTCATCCTTTGTTTTATTCAGTTATGCAGTTTTACTTATGGATTTTTAAATTGTTATAGCTTTTATTGTGAATTGTGGATTTTATTGTACTGTATATTGTACTGTATCTTATGGATTGTATTGTATTGTGAGCCTCCCAGAGGGCCTATGGCTAATCAAACAAATAAACAAAATGACTATGCACATGGAGCATCAAAGGGCACTGTCATGTCATTGCAGCTTGAAGTAATTAAAGGATGCCAGGGCTCATGAAGAGGCAAAGCCAACCAACCTAGAGAGCCAACCTTCTACTTATGACTGAATCTTAACCTGCTCCTTGATGGAGCAGCCTACAGACAGCAGTGTCTGGTTTCCAGCACCAGTCAAAGCTGGCCATGCTGCAGCTGTCTTCATATCTCATTCCCCTTCGCAACCTGCCCTCCCAGGGTCCCTTCAAAGATCTGACCCATAGCAGAACCCTGCAACCAAGCTGTGCAATGCTCCGTGATGTGCAGTTCTTGCCAAGGTGGAGTAGTTTGGTGCACTGAGAGTACCTCCAGCCCCAGCAAGTACAATAATCTTCCTCTGTATAACCCTGCATTTATTCCATTTATTCTTCTGCTGCTTTCCTAGCTCTAATTTTAAATTGCAAGTCCTCTGGAGTGGGGACCTGTCAAATCTACTCTCTGTAAAACACCATGTACATGGCTAGAGCTATATTAATAATAATCACAGAACCGCACAATGCGCCTTGATTAAGAGGCTGTACAACAGGACTCTACAGACCAATTTTGCTGCCAAGTTTTACTGGCTGCTGAGGTTTTTTCTTGAAATTGCAAACAAGTTTCCCTAATGACTACAAAGAAATGCTGGAAAGGACACAACCTTAGCATTCTCTGGCATGGACAACCAGGAGGAGCCTGTACTTGAGGCACAGATACTAGCAGAACAAAACTGAAGCTCAAACAAAAATGTAGGAAATGTTTTCTGGCCCCTGGCCCCAATCTGGACATATTGCAAAGCCATAATTTAGCATCATGCATGCGGTTCTAATTCTCCTCTCACAGCTGGAGCCGGGGGTCAGACTAGATGGCCTGGGGAGGCCCCTTCTGACTCACTCTGTTTCTACGTTTCTATCTTCTCTGGTTCAGCCAGAATATCAGAAACATGCACATCCATTCTAAACCAAGAACAGATTGCCGCTTCCTCCAAAGAAGATTCTGTGGTTGGTTTGATTAGGGTTCCTCCAAACAAGCCATGATCCTAAAACAAATTTCAAGTTTTTTTCTTGTTCCAACTTTTGTTGAAACTTGGATCATTTGGCTGAATGGTAGGCAGTGAGAAACCAGCTGTGGGTAGTTAAAAAGCAGCTGTAGACCTTCGGATCCCCTCTGCACCATTGGGCTGGAGGTGGAGGAAGAGGCAGTGAGAGCACATGGCCCCACTGCTTGCTCACATAGCATTAAACCATGGTTTAGTGTTATCCCTGCACACAGCCATGGTGGCTGCTTGTCCCTTTCAGGACAGTGAACGATACAACAGAGTGGATGTTTGGGTTCCTTAACCAAGCACTCCAATAGAGAAGACAGACTGAGGACAGAAGACCTACCATTCCCAGCATGCCCCAGTCAACATGGCTGGCTGCAGCATGTTGGGAGCCATAGCCCCCCTTCTGTCTAACTGGGAATAGCATTGCTTCCTTAGAAAGAAACTTCTGTAAAACTCAGCAGAGGATTCTGAGGACTGGCATTCCAGTTCCTTTGGAATGAATTTCAGTCCTAATGAGTAATTCTTTGCCTTAAAAGTGGGCTAGCATTATTCCACTTCAGAGTGAAATCAGACAGGATTTTCAGGTGCCATCATAACGCAGCAGTCTTTTCGTCATCTCTATTCCTTCCCCATGGAATTTCTTTCCAGGAAAAACACAGCTGCCCCATCTATGGCAGCATCAGAGAGGGATTAGAAAACTCATCAGATCACCCTGGCTGTTAATTGAAAGTGTATAAAACATGCACTGCTAATGATTATTTGAAATTAAATTGCATTGAAACTGCTTTCCTTATATTTATACTTGTTTATATTGGATATTTGAGTAGTATGTTGGTTGATTGTTCTTGGTTTTTGGCCATGAGATGCCTTGAAAAGGCAATGGTCATGAAAACTAAGAAATTGATTAAATAAAGGGAAAAAAATAAAGCCCTGATATGAGGAAGATGGACATTTTGGCATAGCAAAAATAGCATTGGTTTCCATCCTATCCTTAAAGCTAGCCCTGAACAGAATATTCCAGTTTAAATATGTAGAAGGTCTCAATGGGCAGAGCTAAAGTCCAATTTCTTTTAGTAACAGGCTGCCAACTACAATCGCAGAGCGTTTCAGCAGCCAAAGAACAATACTTCCCTCTTGTTCTACATATGCAGGAGTCAAACGACTCGTCTATGGATGGCCAAATTCTTTCACATCGATGAAGAGTTTCTTCTAGCTTGCAATTTGTGTAAACTAAACTTCTGCATGCATTTTGCATGCTGGTTCGCCTCATGCAAGCTTTTGCAAGCAAACTGCTGCACTATCATGCCATTTTGGATGCTACTTTCCATAACAGGTGCATTTTTAAAGGTACAAAATTAGGTAGGTTTGCATTGAAATTTTTCTGTATCCATAAATGCAGCTTGCTGGGTCCATCTAATAAGTTATCCCTGAATCAACAGCTTATGCGGGACTGTTTGAAAAAAGGATAACAATTAGAGGGTTTGACTTGGCAGATTGGGGTTTCAGCCATGAAGCCCACTAGGTGACTTTGGGCCAGTCATTGACTCTTAGACTGATCTCTCCCGCATGGCTGTTGTGCGAAGAAAACCCGGAGAAACATGCAAGGTGCCTTTGGTTCAAGTCAAGATACCAACATGCAACTAAATAAATACATTCTCCATTTTCAAATGCTGCCCTGCATTGTTTCTCCTCTTTCCCCACCAGAACCTCCAGCAAATCGACTTGGGTGACCAACTTCTGGAACTCAAGAGAATAGGAGGAGGGAAATGCTTGCTGTTCTGCTCTTGGTCTTTTAAAATTTCATGGACTACTATAATGTCCCCCCAGAGGAAGACCGTTCCAGAACAGCCACTACACACACATAAATCTTTGTCTTCACAATCTTCCATGCAGCTGGTTTGTGTCTCCAGCTGCTCAAATTTCTCTTTGGTGCCCTCCTTCATTTTCACAGCTAAGCAAAGTCATTTTCTTGAGCAAGCCAGTCAAAGGCACTTTGCTGATGACTGTCATTTCATATTCCACAGTTACAGAACAAACACTATTTACTACACAGTTCCTTAACAGGTTTAAGCTGTTCTGGCCATTTTTTCCAGCAATTTCCACCACACGATATTTAAAGGTAATCTAAACTTCTGTTTGAGAAGAAAAAAGAAACCTACCCTTTTTCCTACTCTGCCCTCCACCCCATCCCCTGCACACACACAAATACTCACTTCAATGTTTAACTGTCATTGGACTTCTACTGAATTCACAGTCTTTGGCATTTAGGGTTGTCTAACATGAACTGCTTTTAAAAAGTCGCTTTTAGCTTATTTTAATCATTTGGGACACATGCAAACAGCTATGCACAACTTCACTCCAGTGGCATTTCGATCGCACTGAAAGAAGCAAGAGAGAAAGAGCAGGCCACTTTGAGGCAGAATGCACACTTTACATAGGGTAAAACCTACATCAGTTCTACTTGAAGTAGACCATGGCTGACTCAAGACCTGGGAATTTAAATGGCTCTGCTCTGAGTAGGATCATCTTGGGCTTTATGACGAGCATTCAGCCCCTGGCAATCTTCACCCGCCCTTCTGTTCCCCACTTGGAACCCAGGAATCAGGTCTGGCGCCGAGGGCGGACATGAATGGGCACCTTCCGAGAGCCCAAACCTCAGTGCAGTCCATGGGCAAGAACCCCCTGCAGCTGCTGCTCCTCGGCAGTGCAAGCTGCTTGTTTGTCTGACTGTAGTTCTGGTCCAGACAACTTTGGTGGCAAGAAGATGCTTCCATGCTCATTGGAACTCTGCCTGTGAAGGAGCAGGATCTTGTGACTTTGGTGCGGAGAAAAACAACATATTGGGGGACTGGGAACTACTGAGGGTCCTCGAATACTTGGAGCCAACACTGCTGAGAGCAGAGCTTAATACAGATTCAATATATGGCAGCTTCCTCCATTCAAATAATCCCCCACTAGCCTGGTCCCTTCTGGATGCTTTGGACTACAGCTCCCAGCATTCCTGACCATTGACTAGGCTGGCTAGGAATGGCTGGGAATACTTATGGGAATGGATGTCCCAAATGCCTGGGGTGCACAAGACCAGGGAAGTGTTCACTAGGATATCCCACTTAGTCATACATTAACATATGCTCTGCTTACTGAAGGTCACACGGAATCAAGAAGGCATCTGCAATGTACAATCATCAAGAAGCGGGTCAGATCCTCACCAGAGACTTTGGGAAAGCTGCTACCTACCAAGAACAACTGACCTGGAGCTAGTTGGGCTGAGGCACCTATGAAAGTTGATTGCAAGCAAAGAACCGCTGCTCACCATATTAGAGGAAAGCACCTCGTTTAAGATGTTTGTTTTCCTCTCCTCACAGGAATGAAGGCCTGGATCATCGGAAGGGCTACCTGAGATATACCAGATGCCAACATCTCCACCATTGGACTGTGGGCCCTTCAGGCAACAAGGCACAAAAGCCTTTTTTGCTGAGTGAAGTGAAGCTTTTCTCGAGAACCTGATCAGAAGGCAGACGTTTGCCTCTGGCCTTGTTTGTCCAACCCTCCATAGACAGGGATCCATCTCTTTAGCAACTGAAGCCTTTTCCCTACACATAATGCTAAATCTTACTCCCTAGATTTCTGCATGTCAGAAATCTATTTAATGCACAGGAGCAGGGATAATTTTTTTAAAAAAAACGCTGGCAACATGCCAGAAACAAAACTGCCTTTTAAAAATAAACAAGTAAATGTGTGCTTCAGTCTCAGCAATTCTGATTAAAATTGGGCCCAAATGATTAGACAACAGAAGCTTTAGTTGATAGTTCTGCAGACCAGACAGATTAAAAGGAAGCAGACTGGTGGAAATATTTGAATATGTTATATTCGCACATTCTTCACTGAGAGCAGGGGAGGGACAGATCTGTTAAATCCCTCCTATGGGTCAGTTTAAGAAAGAGCCTGGATAATAGTCACTGGCGACAGAAAGCTGCCTCTATGGTCCACTTGGTTCAGCACTGTCTGTTTTCAGTGAGTGGGGCTCTCTGGGGCCAGGATGCAGAGGCTGACGTCCGGGGGCCAAAGCCAGCAAGCCAAGGTCCCAATCCAACCCTCCGGGGCTCTCCAGGGGGCCCCAGCCACCCCCTCATGCCCAGCCGCTGGCCACCCATCGGCTCCCTGCCCACTGTGCATTCCAAATGGTCACAGTTGCTCTCCTAGTGATCGGCAGTCAAGGCTTTCAGCTAAAATATGCCAGTGCTGAGGGATTTTGCCCCCCCCCCCCAGAAAAGCTTCTGCAGAATGGCATTCAGTCCTCAGGCTGAAAGGAGGTCAAAACCCCTGTCACAGAAGACAACCATCCAGCTCTTTTTGGGGATGTCAAGGATCGCCCCGGGACCCGCTGCACTGAAAGCCTGGGCTTGTACAGGACGTGTGAGGGATCCGTGGGATTCCGTGGGCTCAGCTGCAGGGACCCCAGTCTGCTCCGAGAGGGCTGTGAGTCCACATTCCTAGCAAGTGCACCCAGCACTCATTTCATGCTTGCCAAGAATGGAGCCCTGCACGGACGCCACATGAGCCATGGCAGCAGCATCTGTTTGGGCTGCTACACCATGATGTGGACGAAAGTTGCCAGTACCACACCTGGAGCTCCATGAGAATTCATGACTTCATGGCATTTCCTCATACCACTCAAAGCACACTAGTTACAATACAGCAAGACATACTGTACCTAATTAGTATAGCCTGGAAGTGCCTGATCCTGCCTTATCTTAGAAGCTAAGCAAGATTGGGCCTGGTCAACATTTGGATGGGTGATAACCACCCAGAGAGCTTCAGCTACGAATCACATAAAAATGTAGGCCTAGTTCATCCCTGTATTCTTAGGGCTACCACCCAGTCAAACAATTCTTGACTGATCAGAAGGACTTTAATAAATTTAAAGATTAAGGCTGCTCTAAATGGGGCCTGGATGGGCTTATAAAAGCCATAGCTACCGCCATGGCAAAACCCCAACAAGAGCACTCCCCACTAGTACTGTGGGAGCACCTCTTCGAGGACAATGCCTGCCCTCCGTAGTTTTCAGAAATAGCAAACTTGAAACGATATCCATTTGAAAACAGCAGAGCCTGATTAATCAAGGATAAGTTTTTAGTCAATTAAGAGGGTAGTAAATCTGTGCCACTTCCACAGCTACCCTGGTTCTTCAATTTGAGAATTAAAAGGATCCTCCAGAACAGATTTACATGAGTCGTTTTGATATAGTTGAATAGTAAATGACTGCATCGCAACATCTGTGAAGCTGCGAAACCTGGAGAATGCCCTGCCCTGTGGTTCTTTGAGCATTGCAAGGAAAACTGAATGTATCACATCATAATTGGTTCTTTGTAATTGTGTATGGTCATCTTGTGTTTTGTATTGTTTTATGTCATTATAGATTCTAATGATGTAAGCTGCCCAGAGAGCCTATGTCTAGTGGGGCGGCATATAAATCGCATAACTAACCAGCCACAAATTAAAGCAGGAGGAAGATAAGGACTTTGGAAAGCTCCTTCTGGGCCCTGCTGGCTTCTGCCTCCTAGGATAGGATGCTGTCTCAGCAAAGAACAAAGGCTACAGGATGTCTTGGGAAGACTGACTAGACCTGCAGTGTATGTAGCCCCACCATTCTGGGAGGAGCTGATTAGATTGCTGAAGGACCTTCATCTGAACTTGTTAACCTGAGAATGAGAAGTTGAACATTCTGCTGGGGACTCATCCTTTAAATCAGAGCATGATGGCAGGGCCCTTTCCCCCATCCAAGAGGACCATGACTAAGGTATTGAGAGTCCTGCCCAAGAAAAGAGACTGTGCCTTATTTATCTCCGAATCCTCTGCTGCCCACTGACCTGAGTGTTGGGGGTGAGAACACTGGATAACTAAACTCCAATGTGCTAGCTAGTCTGTGAGGTGGCAATGGAGCCATTTTCTAATAGAAATTGACAAAGGTCTAATTCCTCTGGCATTGTTAGATGCTTAACCTTGTTAATTAATTAATCGGATTAAAGGCACTAACAGAAGGATCTAATTAGATTCTAAGACTCCAGAATTGCTTGTTCTGGCTTTAAAAGCTTGGTTGATAGAAAGCAGGGAGTTCAATAATATATTGAGGAACAGAATTTTAAGGAAGAATTCAGGTTCCTTGGGGAGAAACCTGTCCTAACCTAGCTCAGAAACATGGAAACAGAGAAAGTCAAAAGGGACCTCCTGGGCCATCTAGTCTGACCCCCCTGCTCCAGCCGGCTCCGCTCACGACATTCCCACCATGTGCATGTCCAGCCTATCTTTGAACACTCTCACCAGCTCCCGTGGAAGCCCATTCCATACCCTTGGGGTCCTAACTGTAAAGAAGTGCTTCCTGGCATCTAAATGGAACCTTTGTTCCCCGAGTTTTGCTCTGTTGGAGCGCATCCTGCCTTCCTCTGCAGGGGAGAACAGGTCTCTACCCATCTCCGTGTGACACCCCCTCACATACCTGCATGTCACCAACAGATCCCATCTGAGTCTCCTCTTCTCCAGGCTGAAGAGACCCAGTTCCCTCAGTCTCGCCTCATACAGCTTCCCCTGCAAACCGGCCACCAACCTTGTGGCCCTACGCTGCACTGACTCTACCCTGGCTATATCCTTCCTGTAATGAGGGGTTCAACAATACTCCAGTTGTGGGCACACCAGAGTCATGTAGAGTGGTAGTAATACCTCTCTCGATCGAGAAGTCACGCTTCTGGCTATGTAGCCAAGGATGGCATTCACCCCAGTGCCACACATAACTGCTACACTATAAATGGCAGCATCTTGAATATGGCTCATTCTAGGAGCCCCTACAATGCCCTCTGTATGGTGATGCATCCAAAATGGCGTCAGCCATGCAAAGGCTAGCCTAGGAACAACTCTGATGGTCTGGATACACTGGGGCCACAGGCAAACTTCACTTTTGCTTGCCAAACTAGCTGCTGTGCCCCATTCAAAACATTGAGCACAAATTGAGTACAAACAAGTGTCCACTGAAAACACTGACACATTTTCAAATATGGGCTTGTGCTCATCTCATTCCCGATTCCCAGCTTGATTTGTGCAAACATCCTCCATGGATCCAACCAGCTTGCTTTGGAAAATGGAAGAAAATGTGGAGAAACATGTAGAACTCTCCTGTTCAAGTGCTGCTCATTTTCTGCAAGTTGCTGGTTTGTGCAGGAGTAGCAGTAATCAGCAAAGAGAACAATGGTAAGGTTGCCTCCAGAGAACCTGGGCTGTTGCAGTGGGTGGGCAAGGCCCTCACTCCTTGCTGACTTCTCAGGGACACACACCTTCCAAATCTGAAGACTAAGAGAAGGCAGGAGGACCAAGGGGGACAGAAGCAGAGGGTCGGGTGCCTGCACCTTTAAAGGAGGCGGTAGTCTGACCGGTCCTGAAGAAAGCGTCACTGGATCCAGAGATGGCCACTAACTATAGACCTGTAGCCAACATCCCGTTTCTGGGCAAGGTGTTAGAGCAGGTGGTGGCGGGACAACTCCAAGCACTCTTGGATGAAACTGATTATCTGGACCCATTTCAGTCCGGCTTCAGACCCGGGTACGGTAATGAATCTGCCTTGGTCGCCCTGTACGATGACCTGTGAAGGGAGAAGGACAGGGGGAGTGCCTCCCTGTTGGTTCTTCTGGACCTCTCAGCAGCTTTCGATACCATCGACCATGGTATCCTTCTGGATAGGCTAGCGGGATTGGGGGTCGGAGGCACTGCTTTGCAGTGGTTCCACTCCTATCTCAATGGCCGATTCCAGAAGGTAGTGCTGAGGGACTATGGCTCTGCGCCATGGCAGCTCTGCCATGGAGTACCACAGGGCTCCATTTTGTCCCCTTTGCTGTTTAACATCTACATGAAACCGCTGGGAGAGGTCATCAGGAGGTGTGGGCTGCGGAATCATCAGTACGCTGATGATACCCAGCTCTACCTCTCGTTTTCCACTAATCCAGGTGAGGCAGTGGCTGTGCTGAACTGGTGCTTGGCCGAGGTAATGGGCTGGATGAGAGCCAACAAACTGAAGCTCAATCCAGACAAGATGGAGGTCCTGTTGGTTGGCGGATTGGGATTCGGAGAGGGTGGATTTGACCTGGTCCTGAATGGGGTTGCACTCCCTCTTAGGGACAAGGTCTGCAGCTTAGGAGTACTCCTCGACCCGGAGCTTTCATTGGAAGCTCAGGTGACAGCGGTGGCGAGGAGCGCTTTCCTTCAGCTTCGGCCGATTCATCAGCAGCGCCCCTACCTGGAGTACGACTGCCTGGCGACGGTGACACATGCGCTGGTGACTTCCCACCTTGACTTCTGTAACGCGCTTTACATGGGGCTTCCCTTGAAGACGGTCCGGATACTTCAATTGGTTCAAAATAGAACTGCCAGGTTGCTGACGGGGACGGGGCGTTATGTTCACATGACTTCAGTCCTCCGTCAGCTTCACTGGCTTCCCATTGAAGTCCGGGCCCAATTCAAGGTGTTGGTGATGACCTATAAAGCCCTAAACGGCTTGGGTCCTGGTTACCTTAAGGAGCGCTTACATCCATATATGCCCGACCGCCCCTTGAGATCTGCGGGAGAGGCCCTTCTCCAGGAACCCTCCGTGAAGGATATTAGGAGGCAAAGTACCCGGAGGAGGGCTTTCTCTGCGGTGGCGCCCAATCTATGGAATGCGCTCCCCAGAGAGGTCCACCTGGTGCCGTCGTTATTTGTTTTCGGCGCCAGGTGAAGACCTTTTTATTTAAACGTCACTTTAATTGTTAACAATATTTGCTTATTTATCTGGCCAGGGCGACTTCTTTTATATTTTTTATTTATTTTATATTGTTAATTTTAATTTTGTTATTTTTGTATTCTATTGTATTTTATTGTGTTGTAAGCCGCCCCGAGCCTTCGGCAAGGGGCAGCATAGAAATGTTCAAACAAACAAACAAACAAATAAGCAAGTTCCACCAAGATTGCTTCCTGCAGTTTCCCAGGTTGATGATGGCAGCGGGCCTAGTTTGGAAGTAGCAGGAGGTGATTCAGGACATGAGGGTGAGAAGGTACTGGGCCCCATCCTTCACCCTGTACTGAGACATCAGGAGAAGTGCGCTATCCAGTGAGAGGGCTTGTGTTGATCTCATGAGTCTGCTCTCCAGCCTCAGGAGCCACCCAGAGGCAGAGGGACTGGAGTGAAGTTTCCCATTTGGGTTCGGTTCTGCTTACATGAGCGAAGGCTTCTCTTTTAGCCTATTAGAGTAGCACCATCTTGTTAGCAGTGGATAAAGATCTGCACTGTAAAGGATTGTCTTGTGTTTTGGAGCCGAAGGGCAAGGAGGGAAGGATCTGACTCATCTAACAGTCATCTCCAAAACTGCGCATTCGTCCACATTCAGATGTGGCTTCCTGCTCTAAAACTCAAATTCCTTGTATTGAGGGGGCTTCTCAGCTCTCCTGCTAGAGCAAAATGTCACTTAGACTGAATTCTACTTGTCCAATTCTGACCTTTCTAAACAGACCCAGATTTCTAGCCCCACCAAAAAAAGGGCTTGGGGTGGGAAATTAAATGCTAAGCTGCCAATTTCAGCTTTATGAAACACTAGCTCCTTTTAAATTGGCCTTTACCATTTAAGGACAAAATTTTGAAAAGCTCACTGGAATTAAGTAATGTAGGTTTATTGTGACCATTCTGAAAAATGGTGCTTAACTTTAATGAAAACCACGCCAGAAGTGCCTGCTGCCAGAGGCCTGGAGTCCATGTTAAGCACTTAAGGTCCGCAAGAGAAGACAATAGAGAGACTTGAACAATATTACATAGAATGCATATTGCATCCTGATAAATCTGCAAGCTTGAGGGTTGGAGTATATTTATTTCCAATAAAGAAGACCCTTTCGATGCAGTGTATGGATGAGCAAGGATGATTAAGAGGGAATTTATTTACTCATTTCATTTACAATCCTGCTTCATTAAGATGACTGAGCCCAAGCATAATGCACATTCATCAGATTTCCTCCATTCCCTTCCTTTCATGCCCTTCTCATTTTGTCTGTCCTCCATCCAATCTTTACAGGCATTATAGCAAATCTGCTGTGGGGAAAGATGCATGGGGTAACCAAGACATTTTGCTCAGGATTTTACCAAAACAAACTGCCACCCCTGGTAAATGGTATTAAGGTATAAACTCCCGGCAGCCGGATAAAATTATATGCAGAGATTCTTGTCTGTGTGCATGTTACTCTACCAATGTAGGAGCACAGGTACTCATGGACAAAAGAAATCCCAATGCAATTTTATCATCATATGGAGACTGCTTAAAATATGGTGAAAGCATTAAAAAGCAATGCACAGACATGCACAGGTAATGCAGACCCAGAGGAAAAAAACAAATGGCAGAGCAGAAAGTTATGGCAGAGTACGGACACAATACAATGCACCAGGTACAATTTGGAAAGATTTTCTTAAAGCAGAATGGAAGAGCCCTACTGGTTCCACAGGGAGGAGTCAGGTGGGGGCTGGGAGGATGCCAAAGGCATTTGCAACCCTAAAATTGAGAGGACTAGGAGAAACTTTGTATAGACAAAGATCACCATCATTGCGCCTTTGCACACCTCTTGTCTCAGATGATGAACTTCTTCTTGTGTCAGGTGTGCGCAAACGTACATGCACCTTTCTTTCCAAAATGTAGACATCAGTCCTATGCATTTTTGGACTGCACACACCTGCCTCCCACTGATTAAAGTGCACGCTTGCCTATTTGCCCAGAGTATGCGCTACTTGAGCATATTTCTCAGATGCACCCATAACAGTCAAACATGGATGAGCTTTGGTTCATGAATCATGGTCCACATTTGGAAACATGACTTCAGTGACATAACGGGTTCAAGTCCTGGTTCAGTCCGGAAGGTGGAGACTGAGTAAATCCTGGTAACAAGTTACTTGTGTGAGGAAAGTGCCGGATTCCAAGGTCTGGCTCCCCAGACTCCAGTCGGCTTTGCATGTGCTCTGAGTCCAAGTTCCTGGTGAGCGCCCCAAGTCTTCTTGGGGTGCTCACCAGGAATCAAGCCCAACGTGCTGCATAGTCTGTGCCCCTTTCCCTCGAAGGCCTCAGCTGCCAGCGGCAGTGAGGGAGGAGGGAGCTTGACTGCTGGGAATGGTGGCCGGTGCCTCGGCCCTCAGCACCCCTTTCCCACAAATTCAGAAAAAGCAGTAGGCCAGCAGGTCTTAACTCTCCTGACTCGTATGCACTGACAGGGAGTGAGGGCCCTTGGAATTACCAGGCAGGAGGAACTCTAAGGAATGGCAGGGGTTAGCATCAAAAATATGTGGGGTTCCTTCAGGGGAGACCCCTCTACACACGTCTCTTTAAACTGAGTGCTTTGCCCAAGTCCCTTTAACGTTAGGAGATTTCCCCTGCTTCCTCTGCAAGCGCATCCTTTCTTCTTGTCTTGTTCTTCCTGCCAAAAGCAGCCCTCTGTTGCTTCCTTTCGCGCCTGCTACTGCTGCTGGCCCTCTCCACTCCAACCTTCTCCACCTGTTCTGTCTTCTGTTCCTTCATCTCCTCTCCGGTCCATTCTCTTTCTCTTATGCTCTGGTTCTCATGTCTCCTCCATGGCTTGTCCTCTCCCTCTTACGTCTCTCTCACCTTTTCTAAGGATTCAGTCTCTTTGCACATGCCGCCCTCCTCCTCCTCCTCCTCCTCCTCCTCCTCAGCTGTCTGACTGAGGATTCAGCTGGCTGGCAGGTCAGATGGCCAACCAGGTGGCAGCTCTGCAGCACCTTCCACTGGGATCATCTGGAGGCACTGCTGGTCATGGCCATCTTTAACTGGCCCCAGCAGCTGGCAGGAGGAGGCAGAATTCTCTACAGTGGTGCAGGAACTGTCTGTGTTATGACACATTCTTAGGGATTTAGCAAGTTGGACTCGAAAGCGTAGGTTCAGCATTTGGTGCTGCTTCTGGTCCCAGACTGAACTATGGATGTTCAGGTGGTAACCATGGCAAGGAGTGTCTTCGCTTTGCTGGCACTGGAAGACCAGCCATGTCCTTCCCTGGGAACCACGGGTGCAAGGTTTGCTTTATTAACATCATATGTAGAATAAATGCAGCAGTGTAGTCTCCCTAGGGCTGCCTCTGAAAAGTTTCCATGCATTTCCTTTGGACCAGAATGCAGCAGCGAGGATCCCTTATTTGGACCCTGTGGTATTTTACTGATTTCAGAATGCAGGCAATTTTCAAGCCTTTCCTGATTTGGGATCAGAAATGCTTAAAGATCACCATATCCCGATGCGATGGAATGCCTCCTGCATGATGTGGCTACCTTGGCAGTATGCTCTTCCTAGGAAGAGGGCATTTTCAGAAGCTAGACTC
This sequence comes from Varanus komodoensis, assembly GCF_004798865.1. Classification (NCBI taxonomy): domain Eukaryota; kingdom Metazoa; phylum Chordata; class Lepidosauria; order Squamata; family Varanidae; genus Varanus; species Varanus komodoensis. The sequence continues at coordinate 2,707,381 of NW_025335440.1, forward strand.
TTGCCACAGGAAGCAGTGAGGGTTACCACTCTGCATGGCTTTAAAAAAGGTAGGACAGATCCTTGAGGGAGGAGGGTGTCAGTGGTCCCCAGACTTGTTGCCCAGACTTGTTGTCCTTCAGCAGAGGTGGCCTGCCCACACACACCAGTCGCTGAGGAGCTGGGCACGGGGAGGTCTTGCCCCTGTCCTGCCTGAGATCCCATGTGGGCAGCTGGTTTGCCACTGTGTGTGCAGAGTGCTGGACGGGTTGGACCTTGGCCCAACCCAGCAGGGCTTTTCTTATCTTCTAGAATCAAGCTGTGGGATTCCCTTCCAAGACAAGCTCACTTTGTCTCCTTATTAATGGCATCTATTTACAGTGAAAATCTTCCTGTTTAACAAGTCTTGTGACTTTTAAGTGGTTTTAATTGTTAGGAATTATCTCACTGGGTATGCCCTAATGTTATTTTTATCCAGCTGTTCATAGGCTTTTGGTTTTTAAAATCAAAATAAGGATGCTCTGGGATACATATTCCCTGCACAGAAGGCACCAGCTGTGAAGCTTCATCCCATGTCAGCTAAAGAGGTTTGCACCAAGTTCAATATGTGGGTAATTGCGAGAATAGAACTGCCCTGGCTGTAAGCTGCTGGATGCCAATGGAAAAGGCACACAACTGCAATCAAAACTGGTTCAACCATTTGCACCTACTTGGAATGTAAGGACTGCCTTTGTAGAGCCCCATTTACTTGGAACCAGGCAATCAAACATAAAGAAGAAAGCCATTCTCATTACTGAGAATTAACACTACTACATTCAGGAACAATGTCTGTAAATCAGGCTGCCTAGAAGAAAGAAATGTTCCAAACTTTTATACATGCTGCACTAGCATTACTAATTATTTCCTTCTCCAAGGCATGTCTCCACAAGTGGGGCACAAACGTTGCCCAGTTCCACAAAGGCCTGCTGGACAGGGATACATGGCACTGGAAAACTTGCTCTATTTAAGCATTAACCATGAAATGTATGGAAGTCACCCCCGCTCATTTCACATGGCACATGTTCCACTTTGGCCAGCTTGAATTTTCTGATTGTTACTTTCAGATTTTCGTAAAAGACAGAAATCTTTTCTACAAATTCCAAAGTGGAAGGTTCTGTGCATATTCTTGCCCTTTGTTTTTTTTAAGCATAAATCATGGGCAGTTTTAAACATAGAAGTCCTCATGGAGGTTTTACTCTTGTAAGATCAGATAGCTGCCACGACAGGGTTGGTGGAATGGAATCAATGGGGCTGATGGAGAAAATGCATGTTACCAGATTTCTCTCACATCCCTAGTGGAGGGCATCAACTTCTGCTCTCCAAGACTTTCTGCTTCCTTGATGTTTGTAAGAAGTGATGTTTCTAGCCCTCATGGTGGAGAGAGTATGCCTGCAAATGCAAGAACAGTGCCTACAGAAGCCTCAGGAGACAGAGGAGCAGAAGATAGATTTTAGGTAGTCAAAGGAAGAAGTTTGTGACCGTTCATAAACCTTTGCTCATCAACCATGGCTTGCAAAAGCAGATTTGCTTAGTCTGCTCGATGTACAAAACCTTCAATTTATCTTGTGTGACTGGATGCAGGTTACCAAGAGGCAGAATTCCCTTTTAAGCACCAGTAACTCACAAGCCTGACTAGACAAATTTTATCTTCTGTTCTGTGAGCAATGGAGAAGCGTATCTTTTGCAATCAGGACCTCCTGTCCCAGCTTGAAGAGTGTCAGGAGAAAACCCTTGCAGAAGTACTGTCTTAGTTATGACAATCTTGTTTTGGTTCTCAAATCCATGAAAGAGGAATTATTCCAAAGGCAAACAGGAGTGTGTCCTCTCAAAAAACATGTTCATGAATTCCTGTACCCAGTCACCTGATGACTCTGTGTAAAGTGTGAGACTTCACAAGCTGTGCTCCTTCCTTAAAATGTACGTTTTCCTTAAACTCTGCAATAATTTACCCACACTTTAGTCCAAAGTTGTGCAAAACTGGGAGCTGTTTGCACAACATTGATAATAGCACAAATTTCCGTATCATATAGCAAACAGCAACCCTAAAAGTGAGCGTCCATTCAAAAGGGATGAGCTGCATGCAGGTGTGTTGGGAATCTTGGCGAGTTTGAGCAGCACTCCTGTCCCATCCTGTTCCCGTGACCTTCCCAGGCTCAGTTCACAAGATGAGGGCCAGTGCTTTGCAGCAGTAAGGAGTGGGGGCACCCTTGTCCAGGCAACTTACTGGTTGGCCCTCGGCCAGCCTCGCATGGCTGTCCAGAGGTGAATGTAGGGGAGTCAGCCGCACCTGATACCATGAGCTCCTTGAAGGGAAATAGAGGTGCAACACATCACCAGTTGAAAAGTAGCCTCTCTCCTATACAGGGATGTATGAGGGACCCGACCATGGATGGATGCATGTTCCGCAGGTCTTCTTAATGCAACCCTGGGGCTTCCACTGCTCTCATGAGAACCGAGCTATCACAGGAACTCTTGTTTCTATAAAGCCAGGCATATTCGCACAAAGCCAAGGGCTCTGCTGTGCTGGTCTGGAGTGGAGGCCTAAGGTTTACACATTCAGAATCACAGGGTGGTCAAAGTGGCTTCCATAGAGAAGGTGGCTTCCATACTCTTCACACAACACAGAAAACAAAATGAGCAACATGGCAAATCAAAGGAGTCAGTTTCAATTTGCACAAATGGTGATTTGTCAAGATCCACAGTTCTTGACTACAGATCTGTGCAAAGACTTTGAGCAATTTCATGGAAGCCAACCTTCCTCTCTCTTGACTTGGCCTGCAGGTCAGACTTTTGCTGGAAGTCTACCAACCTCAAACAGAACAATTTTCCCAGTGTTACATGTGCCTACTATGTAAAACCACCTCTGTTCCTGCAGCTTCATCTTCTTACCTGAGTCATGATCCAAAACACTGTACCTTGAACAGACGCCCAATGCGTAGTGATCAGGAGGACAACCTTCTGCCCACCATAGTAGGAAAGCAGTGCCTGCTGAATTCCTGCCCATCAGCAGTCCAGGTCCAGGAGAATTTTCCACTTTTCCACTGATCCGCCATCTAGAAGCCAAACGGCCTTCCTGTCTGAGAAGGCACTGCAGCTTGTGCTTGTTCTTAAGCACACATTTCTGTGTTGTAAGCCGCCCCGAGGTTTCGGCAAGGGGCAGCATAGAAATGTTATAATAATAATAATAATAATAATAATAATAATAATAATTTCTCAAGGGTCCGTTCAGATGCCAGGAAGCACTTCTGACAGTCAGGACCCCGAGGGCGTGTAACGGGCTTCCCTGGGAGGTGGTTGAGGCCCCATCAGGGAGGGTGTTCTAAGATAGGTTGGGCATGGCGTGAGTGGAGCTGGCTGGAGTCGGGGGTCAGACTAGGTGGCCTGGGAGGCACTTCCGGCTCACTCTGCTTCCATGTTTCTTGGGTAGGGAGAGCACCCTGCCATGCAGGCCTTGCTAGAGTCCTGGTGCAGCAGAGAGACGGGCCCTCTTCTCAGCACTCTATGCATTCACTAGCAGCAGCTGAAAAATGATCACGGCGAGAACATTCGTCCAGTTATCGCTAATCAGAGTGTGAAATGCAGCTCACCAAATTGAGCTGACTCCTGAGCCCAACAGATTCCAAATGTTCTACTTTCAAGGGACATTTTCCACTTCACATGGTCCATAAGGTTTAGCCTACTGGATAGGTGTTTCTAACCCTGTTCTAGACGGGGTTGCACTCCCCGTAAAGGACAGGGTCCACAGCTTGGGAGTGCTCCCCAACCTCGACCCGGAGCTGTCCCTGGAAGCCCAGGTGGTAGCAGTGGTGAGGAGCGCTTTCCTCCAGCTTCAGCTGATCCACAAACTGTGCCCTCTCTGGAGGAGCAATGCCTGGCACGGTGACCCATGCCCTGGGAACTTCCTGACTGGACTACTGTAAAGCGCTTACATTAGCTTGACTGGGAACACTTGAAAAGGACCTCTAAGGCTAATCTTAATCTATTGGGGGTGGGCAGGTGGGGCCCTCCAGATGCTGTTCTGAAATTCCCATTATTCCTTGCCATGTGCTAGGGCTGATGGAATGGGCACTCTAAAACTTCCTAGAAGGCATTTATTTATTTATTTACTTCTTTATTGCTTTTATAAACTGTCCCTCTACTAGTGTCTCGGGACAGTTTACAACAAACAAGTAAAATAGAAATTAAAAACAGCACAGCACGCAATATAGCATACATTAAAATGAATTAGAAATTAAAATAATGGAAGAATAAAAAGGGTTTTGACTGGTGCCGAAAAGAAAGAGGTGTTGGTGCCAGGCTCTCTGGAGAGCATATTCCATAGTCAGGGGGCCACCACAGAGAAGACCCTCCTCCAGGTAACCACCCGCCTAATCTCTTCCAAAGAGAGCTCCTGAAGAAGGACCTCTGCCTCAGATCTCAAGGGGCGGGAGGGCATATGGGGAAGGAGGCCCTCCTTCACGTATCTTGGACCCAGGACATTTGGGTATTTTAAAATAATAAATAAATAATAAATATTTCTTAGATGTATAGCCCACTTTTCCCTTCCAATGAACACAAAACAGCTCACACTATTATCCTCCTCATGCTCTCAGACCTATCCACACGACAACCCACTAACAGGCCCATTCCAGCTCGTGCTACCAACATCCTCTTTGATACTTGTGCAACTCAACCTTATCACTGTGGCTGACTGTATTCCTTTGGCTTCTCCACCCCTTCAAGCTCCTTTTCACTTCCCAACAGCAGCACCAAATACTCCTTGTCCCTGGCATATTCCCCCAATGCTCAAGTTTCTATGCATCCATTGTCAACATTGAATGATCAATTCTTCTTCCTGTGAAGAGTTAGTTTATTTTCAACATTCCATCATACCACACTAGGTCAGTCAGAAGTGAGAGGGTGTATCACAAGTAACCAGCAGGGAATTATGTGCTTCAGATTTTTACTTATGTGGGAAATGCCCATATTCGGTCTTCACCAATTCCAATATGAAATCACCTGCTTTGCACCTCTCAAACTAATTTGCAAATTGAAATTGTGTTATTTACTAGCCTGTATGCTTTCCAAACATTCTGATGCTGTTCTCAACTCATCAAAAGCAACGTATCAAAATATAATTTTGAGGATGCATGTTTGAAATGTAAATCTTTTTTTTTAATTGCCAATTAATAACAGAGACAGGATGGAACAGCCAGATGAGCCAACATTCACAGAAGTGACATGAACCAGAAATAGGTCAATTTGCCTTCTCCAATATCCACAGCTACTCCAACAGTCTAACAGTGAAGGTGGGCTCTAACACATGCACAGGTGCAAACGTTTCTTTCTACCCTACTTTCAAGAGCAGGTGAAAATCACTGCCCAGTCATTTCATGCCCTCTGTAGCAGCCAAGATGGCAGCAAAGTAGCTCTTAACACAATTCTACTACTCAATGGGATTTTCCCAATTACAAATTAAACTGAATCAGCCTGCTGCTCCGGCACACCGTGGGAGTCTCTATATATTTTGCCCATTGCCAAACCTTATCAGCCAATTGACTGATTTACATAAATACCCTGCACTTCAATTCTATTTTGCAAAGGAAATTGTACAGACAGCACTTACTGCTGGGGAAACAGCCACACTTTGCTCTTTAACAAAAAAGAAACACCCCCATTCAACCGCCCCATATCACCACATTAACACTACCTGCATCACATTAGACAGCATTGTGAAGCTCCCCAGGAAATAAACACCATTTCCCCCACAATACAGTCACTGGGACTATTGGGAAGTCATTGGCATCCATTAACCACCCTTCTTCAGCATCTCCGAAAAAACAAGAGGAAAGCAAGCAAGCAAAAACACACATGCATGCATCTAGCAGCAACAGCCACACACACAAAAAGAACAGGGCTTGCTACAGAGCAATTCACACTGTGCAAGAAGAGAGATCAGAAGGAAAGGAACACACAGAGTTTTGTTTCCGTTGCTCTCATCAGATCAATTTGGAGGAAGATGTCTGTTTTATACAATGATGTTTAACAGTGGGCACCTTGCAGCCAAACCGGCTTCTTTCATCCCACCAAAATCATGGCATGCCATTGCATCACGGCAGTCAGTTCACTTCAGTTGTTGCACTGGCTGGCTAATGGCACGCTTGACACACTGAAGCAGAGGGGACGGGGAATTCATTAGCGCCACGGTGGTCTCCAGAGCAGTATTCCCAGGTGCTCCCTGCCCAGCCACTGACCAAGAGACCTGCTGTCCAATTCCATAAGCATCAGAACTCTCTCCATCCGCAATCATGAAATGAATGTGGCTGCATTTGCTTGGGCCAGGAACCCTTGTTTCTGGGCTCTAGGGATGTGAGAATTTTACTTTTGCTCACGGAGTATTATTATTACTACTACATTTCCATACCACCCATTGCTGAAGATCTCTGGGCGGTTCACGACATTCAAGTCACCCATCAGATCTCAGCCATGCCCAACCCTGCTTAGCTTCCACGATTAGGCAGGATCAAGAACTCCAGGCCTGATCCTGGAAGGAATGCAAGTGTGCCCTGTTTAAAGCCTTAAACTCAGGCACAAGCATGTAATGCAAATATTTGCAAACTGTCAACCACAAGCTTACATTCCCCATTTCCAGTCTGATCTGTGCAGAGCCCCTGATCTGCATTAACTTCCTCAGTACCAGCTTTCTTTATTTGGAGAAAAGAATAAGGACTCCAGCTGATGGCCATCACCCTCCAACCTTCTCTCTGGTGTAGGAAAGGTGGTGATGCTTGTGCTGATGGAGGCAGGAAAGGGCTGTTGCATACACCTGCATGGGGGGAGGTAAACCCTTTGGCCCTCCAGATTTGGACCCATTCCCTTCCCTCTCTTGGTATAAACTCAAAATGTGGATAGTGACAATTAAGTGGACCATGATTTGTGAGAAAGATTCGAACAAAGTTCAAAGTCTGAAATGCGTACATTTCAACGTTTTGCATATTCAAGCCTTTCCTGGGGCTGACCTGGCTCAAGCGGACTGCCCCACTCCGGGACCTCTCTCATTGCTGGAAAAGCAAGGAGCATCAGCAGAAGGCACTGCAAACACCATGTCAAAACAAAACAAAACAAAAAAATACTGAAAGAAAGCAGATACTGTACACATAATAATGCAGGGAGGAAGAAGGGGGGGGGGTAAAAATCCATGGTCCTGGTTGCAGAATTTCATGGGAGCTGAAAAATAACTGATTTTTCAAAGTCTGTGAGATATATGCAAGTCACATAATCCTAGCAGAAAACCAGAGCACCCGTGCCAGACTAGATGAAATCAGAAATGAATGACAAGTCCTTTGTGAAGCAGGGAATGTGGCTAGTTGACAAAGTCGTGACAGCACGAAACTGAGAAGGCTATTTACCAAGGCATTGTGAGCATCCCAAGGGCTTACAAGTACAATAACATGTTGCACATAATGGGCTTACAAGTACAATAAAATATTAAAACCAACACAGATCCATCTATGAACATTCAAAGATTCAAACTCCATTTGCACAAACGGTGGGACAAATAGATCTGTTCTTTCAACATAAGCAATTATATAGCCCATATTTGCAGAGCTGGCAGAGGCAGCTAGTGGCACCTGAGATGCTTGATCTTGCCTAATCTTGGAAGCTGGGTCAGGCTGGGCTGAAATCTGGATGGTGCCTTGAGTCCTACATTGAGCGGGCAGTTGGGCTCGATGGCCTGCTAGGCCCCTTCCAACTGGATGATTCTACAAGTCCCATGGCACTTTCTGGTAACTGGACTGGAAAAGCTACAGAATTCCACCAGGCTCAAAAGAGCGATCTCCGAGCAACACTCATCCCTGGTTTGAAGCACCTTGGCCACCAACCACCAAGAGAGTGAGTCATGCCTGCAAAGCGGGACAGGGCCGTCTGGGAGAAAGACTGCCAGGCTCCTGTGCTGCCCTGTTCAAACGGCCAGCCACATTTCCCTTCTAGAGCCAGAGGAAAGAGAGGCTGGATGGTTTTCCATGTGCCTCACCCACCACCTGCCTCAATGAGCAACCCCCATTCTTCTCTTTAATCTGACAGGGTTGCTTGGAACAGAGGTGGACAGATCTGTTAATGTTGGTCACAGCAGGCTGGTTTTCCAGGCTTTAGTTCATCTTAAGCTCTAAGGACTTGTTTTGCATGACATTCTGAATGCATTTTATGCACAAACTCCCACTGCATGCATGCTATATGTAAGTTTGTCCCATGCCATGTTTTTGAAAATTTCTTGATCTTCATGTTCATGAACAGATGTGCTGTGTGCTGTCTTAAAACATGCATTTTTCATATGCATCTGATTAGGAGAGCCCAAGTTTGGAGAAGCATAAACTTCAAAGGAATGGCTCAGTGGTGCAAAAGTTTAAGTTTGCACTGAAAAGGAAAACAAATGACTTTCTCCCAAATCTCTTGTTATGAGCTCTTGCAACTGAGTTCCCGCTATGGGGGCTATTGAGTCGCATGCTCAGATCCAAATTAAGGCAGGATTCTTTAGCACAGGAGTGTCCTTGCAAAGGCAAGGAACCAGCTGCCAAAGCAAGGGTGGCCAGTGGAAACATGGGCTTCGGAAGCAAGGCCACCGGGCAGCCTGGGCCATTCCTGTCACTATGAGCACCAGCAGATCATCACTTTGCGAGTGACGTGGTGGAGCTGCCTAGCTTGGTGTGAGGCTTGAGCACTGGAACCACAGTGAGGGGCATGTAAAGCACCTGGCGCCCCCCCCCCCCCCACCAAGGATGGATGCTGTCCAGGTTAGGGATATCAAGGCTAAAGACAGGAAAAATGTGGTGACAAGCAGGGAAAATCCATTTCCACCTCAACTTGTCCCCCCCACCCCAGCATTCTTCAGCCCTCCCTAGTCATTCTCCCTCGGTTTTTCAGGCCTTCACATCTACTCCAGATTCATTGCTGTCTGTCTTTGCACCCTGGCGGGGGATAAGCAGGGGGCTGGGTCATCCTGTGACACAGGGTGATCCTGGCCGGTGCCAAGGAGGGATGGGGAAGATAATGCCTCCTAAACTCTCTGCAGCGCATGGGGGAAATGCTAGTCAGAATAATCCAAGGGGAGCAATGCCGTGTCATGGCGTGATGTCGCTGCCAATCAAAAAGACAATGGCTACCTCTAGTGGTCTATTGTCCACAAAGTGGAGCGTCTGTCTCTACCATAGTGAAACAGGAGGGCAACCCTGCTTCTGAGCAAAAGAGGAAGCCCAAATGTATCGAGTACTTAAGTGTGCCAGAAGTATTCCTGCCACCACAGACTTCATTAAAACCACCACGCTAGAATTTATGATGAATGTAGTATCACATGTGCATGTGTGTATATATCCTGTTTAATATACAAGATTAATAAGATAATCACTGCTTTTATTGCCAGAGTTCCAGAGAAGGGAGTTGTGTGTGTGTGTGTTTTACTCCACACTTGTTGAAAAGTTGAGATTTCATTAGGGTAGGGAGTATGAAATAAGTTCATTGGCATTCAGGTCCAACTCTCCCTCTTCCTCCTGCATGTGTAACACTTAGATTTTAGACAGGAGAACCCCAAGAAAATTAATGGACACATCTGCCTGGACAATACTTTAGGACAAGACACAGGATACAGAGCATGTGTAAACTGCAAAGGGCCACAAAACCCAACTCCATGTAGAGAGCTACGTTTATGGTTTCCCAACTGCAAAATGGTTACCTCTCATTCTCAGATTGTTTTGGGGATTAGTCACAACTTTTCTCCCCCACCAAAAATACAAAAGAACAAAAAAACACCCCCCCCACAACACACACAGACAGACACAGATCAAAGCGCCATCCCTGACAAAAGAGCAGTATTTACACCCAAGCAGTACCCCTACTCCTCATTTTCACCACCGTACCTTTGCATTCCAAGGAAGAACCCCAAGGAAGAGCCCGTCATCTACCACAAAGGCCCCTCCTGCTGAGCTGGCCCAACCCAGTCAGCCGCCACGGTTTCCTCAGGTCTGATCGCAGCATCCGTATGGATCTGGCCAAGGAGGCAGAGCAGACAAGAAGGGCAAGAGTTCTGTCCTGAAGCATTCAGCCCAGGAATCAGGCCCCAGCAGCCATTCGGCTCCAAGCCAAGGAAAGCCAGATCCCACGCAGTCTGGCAACTGCTCCCTCAGCTTTGTGCTGTTGCTTCTGCTGAGCGAGTCACAGCCACACCCAGAGCCTCAGCTGTGAGCCATCAGTGGCTGCAGCTGGGGATATCCTCCCTGGGAGGAAGGCTCCCATGTGGGAGTGGATTAGGCTTCCTCTGAGCTACTTTCTTTCCAACAGGTGCCTCTCCCAAGGGTGCGCAGCAACTTTGCTTCAAAAACAAAGTGGGGACTTCCCCATGGAAGAGAAATCAGTAGCAGATCCAAATGAGCTAAGGTTTCTATGACCATCACCCATGGGTTCAGTGGCAAGCCAGCTTTTCCCATGTCCCATGAAACTGAATTGGGAACCTTTCCTCTCACTTTTTGCAATGTTATGCAAATACAATCATGAAAATATGAAAAATAGCAGGGATCTAACCAGAGATGCTCATTTCCTTCCATAGACTAAAATGTGAAAATGCACTTGTGCAAGAACAATTCCATCAAAGAGTAAACAGTGGAACAAGGGGAGCCTGGTAGTCTGTGAAGTGCAGGCGGAACCATCCGAACAAGCTCCATACATCCCCACCTCATGGTGATCACTCCTGAAGCTCTGGGCTTCTTCTGGTCTACTGGGAGATCCTGGGCATTTCTGGGGTAAGAGGTTCCTAGTCCTGCAGCTATTCCTCTGACAAGCTGCCTTCAACAGGGGACTCCCATTTTCCTTTGCTTTGCACCCGTGAAGTTCCCTATCAGTACCCCCACCCATTTAGTTAGTTTCTCAATCCTCAAGTCTACAAATTCCCAGATACCCTAAAAATTCCCCACCAGCTCCCAGCTCCATTCTCTTCTTTTCCTAAAATGTCTGAGTTCCTGATTGGCACATGCTTGTGTAGTCCATCTTTCTAGATTACAGAAATAAAGAGAGATTAGGACCGCTAATGTGGTGTAGCAGTTAAGAGTGGCAGAGTGGGACTCGGGAGGCCCGGGTTCTGGCTCCCACTCAGCCACAAAGCCCCTTGAATGACTTCGAGCCAGTTGCTACCACGCAGCCTCACCTACCTCTCAGGATTGCTGTTGTGAGGATGAGATTGAAAGGAGGGGGACATCGGAAGCTGCCTTGGGTTCCTTGCAAAAGGAAGAAAGGTGGGACTTAAGTGCAATATAATAAATAATATAAGCACTAAGCATGGGAGGATAAGCCATGTTCCAGCTTGTTAAGGTTCACTGCCTTTCATCTCAATGCTCATCTCACCCCAGTCTCACTCCTAAGCGCAAGAGTCTTTTGTTTTCATTTGCACAATAAAAGTATGCACTTCACACCAAAATTAAGCCCCCTTTTCAAAGTTTCCAATTTTCTCCTTTAGCCTAAAGTATGGAGAGGGGAGGAAATGCCCCTCCTTTTTTAAAAGCACACACTCCTGCACATTTTCAGATGCCCTTACCTGGGCAAGGGCACACTTCAGGTGTGTAGCAAGCTTGGAAAATGGCAAACAGGTCCAGAGAATTTAAGCACCCACTGACAGTTTGAGTTGCCTTGCACCTGAAACGATCAAGGGGCCAGAGCAGCTCCACTTTGAGGAATCGCTATCCTGGGGCTCTTTTGCTTAGAAAAACAGTGAGGGAGGCATGGACGAGGCAGTTAGATTTATGCATAGTGTGGAGAAACATGAGGGGGCACTTTTTTCTCCTTCTCCCCTAAGGAAGGGCTGCATCAGACAACACACAAACTACGGGATTCCCTGCCGCAGGAAGTAATGATGACCACCAGTCTGGATGGTCTTCAAGGGGACTGGATAAATTAATGGAAGGGGAAGCTTTCCATGGCAACTTGTCTTGCATGTTGGGCACTCCCTGTGTTATTGGCGGTGGTGTGCCAGTTGCCGAGGAGCTTGGGTGGCAGAACTCTTGTGCCCATCCTGCTGGAGGGAACCTGTGCACAGCTGGTTTGCCACTGTGTGAATGGAGTGCTGGCTCCAGCATGGCTGTTCTTATGTTCCTCTGACTTGTTTGCTTGACTTGCAAACTTTAACAACCTTCTCATATTTCCCCATGTCCTGCTTTGGCTGAAGCGGGCTCAGAGTTAAAGGGGCCATCCAAAGCAAGGCTACACCCCAAGCAGGCGGTCCTGCCTCAGGGTGTCAGTCCTGCAAGGGAGCAGGCAGGGGTGGGCACAGTTTAAGCAAAGATCACATGACAGCCAAACAGCCAGAAGCATTGCATAGGCCAAGAGCAAAGTCAAGCGGGAAAGCAAAGGTTGGTAGCATGGAGGTTCCATCCTCAAGGCAAGGTCTGGGAGACAAGGCAGGAGACACTGGAGTAGAAGAGTAGCTTGTTTTCAGCCTTTAGTAGGAACACAATGAAGGTCTGTACCACCAGCACCTTCTAGGCTCCACCCAGCTCTCAGGGGCATTAGGTCCTTTGGCCAGAGCCCGGCTCATGAGGAATAGCTTTCTCCTGAGGAGCTCTCCTCTATAAGTGAGCATTGTTTTCCCATGGAGTCCTACTTGCCCTCCACTTGAGGTGAAAACACCCCTGGGGTCCAGATGGTGGGTCAGCCTCTGCCTCAGAGGTAGGGTCCTCTGCCCCTGGCAGAGGTGGGCCCATGGCCAGCTCTCCCAAAGGCCTGGATATCTCCTGGTCGCTGGCCTTAGTGGCATCCAGCCCTGGGAGTCCGGCGTCCTTCCCAGAGGAGTCATCCAGCAGGGGTGCAGCAGTTCAGTGGCAATCCCCTCCTTCCACCTTAACCGATGCCCCTGCCTTTAGCTGAGGGCTGCTGCCAATCCGACACTCTGCCCCCGCCATTGACACTCGCCCAGCCAGCATGCACGCCCGCTCCCCCCGTTCTTCCCTCCACCTGCGCCTCCCTCCCTCTCCCCTTGGGGGAAGGCCTGCCAGTTCATGGTTTATTTGTCAGTCAGAATTATTGCCTGAGCCAACTGCAATTGCAGGGTGTATGCACAATTAATTCAGAGAAATCATCAGTGAATATGAGATATACACATCCCTGAAATTAGAAGTGTTAAAGTTGGAATATCCTCCTCCTGGCAGTTAACACTGTTATGGGGCAGGGAAATTGCCGTTAACTTTCTTGCTGCCGTTGCATATACAGTCATACTTCTGTGTAACAAAGCTACCGACACCCAGTCAGGCCCCTCATTTTCTGGAACAGTCCTTCCCTGCCTCTGCTGCAGCCTCAGTGCTTCAAGGGAGCAAATCCTTGGCTCAGGCTTAATGACCCGCACTGGGCGCTTTTGCACTTGGTTGGCGTCTTGGTAGGACCAGGTCCCACTTGAGGACATCCTGCTGTTCTGCAGCAGAACCGGGCCAAGGCTGCACGGGGAAATGTTCTTTCCTAATACATCATTTGAACTGTATTCACCTCAGAAAAACAAATCATGCTCTGACTGACTTCCTTAAAAAGGAAAAGATCGTTCAGAAGAAAATGGCACACATACTTGGGCGTGAGAACGAGGCAAAGCAACCTTCAAGGAGGGGGGTGGAGAGCTTGCATGACTTGCGTACTGCACAGTTGCCCTTCCCTGTCTGCTTGCTGGCCTCAGAACTCAGTGGGGAGCAGTGCTTCGGCATGCCAGAGTCCTAAATGGCTGGGCGCAGCAGCATCTCAGGGATAGGTCTGCTCAGCGCCACAGCAGAATGGAGCTTGCAAGCCCCCAGTGGGAGCAAGCCCTCTTCAGCAGTGGCACCAACTCTGCAGAATGTTCCCCTCAGAAAGAGTCATCAAACCTTCCTCACACTCCATTCCACTAGGCAAGGGGGGGTAGAGCTTGTTTGAAAGTGTATATTTTCTTGTGTGCTTTTCCAAATGTACTCCTAAAAGCATGCATGTTTTTAAATGCATGCATTCTTTTTCTGCTGCTTAAAGCATGTCTGTGCACCTTCTTTAAATGTACACATTTTCCAGCACATTTTTCCGTAAGTGTGCATGCTAGTGAAGGGTCTACAAATCAGATTACACACTCAGGAATGTATGGACTTCATTGATTGCCTCCAGTCTGTGCATTTCAAGTCTGAAAGCTGCGAACTGAGGAAATCAGGTTTATAAAGTAAGAAATAAACTGAACTGACACAAATTTATCATATGTCCCAATCACCTGCATTAACGCCAGGGGAGATGGGTCAGAAATGGCTGATGCAGTAATATAGGAGGGAGTCAGGCTTCTTCCCAAAATGGAAGGACTTCCTACCTGCATCCCGACAAGTGAACATGTCCAGATGCCGCCTGCACAGCAGTGTGCTCCAGGCCAATGAAGCGGGACTGTGGGGCCACACTTGTCCCAGCACTACTGGACTAACAATGGGAGGGTCCATTACAGCTGACAGCTGTCTCTTGCTTCATGTATCCTGTTCCTTCCCTCACAGTCTGAACACCAGTCCCCAGAAACAGAGCCCTGGGAGGAAGACGAAGAGGAGGAAGGAAGGAAGGAAGGAAGGAAGGAAGGAAGGAAGGAAGGAAGGAAGGAACTGGTAGTGCTGTTGCTGGCCAATGACCTTGCCTGCTCCCTTCAACTGCTTGCAGGCTCTGTTGGGTAGGAAGCCAAGAAAGGCTACTGATAAACAAGACGTCATGCAGTATCCAAGGTCCAAGATGGTCACCCCACTAGGCAGCTCCTCCAAAGTGCCAGAGGCCAACTGGAACTCAACAAGCGACGTGTGGAGAGTAGACCCGGCTCTCGCAGGCTGCAGACTCTTCAGCGGGAGTCATCACTGGATTTGGAACAGAGGAAGGCCGGGGAAGCCTTTGAAGGCCCTTCAAAGTTGCCTAGTGAAGTCTCTCGGGTTGAGTGTGAGAATCAGCCTCTTTTGGGAGGGGAGCATGTGCAAGACCCTGTCCTTGACTCCATAAGGAGAGAGCAGAAGAAATGAACAGCTCAGTTGGGGGGGGGGGGTTCACACCGTCTTGCCCTCAAGCACTGAGAGCTACCCGAGCATGGAGCCAGCAGCTCTACTGAAAGGGAAGGGCCAAGGAGAAGTCTCCAATTTGGATTCAACTCTTGGCTCTTTTGAGCTTCAGTGGAAGGCTATTTGGAGCTCAAGCTGTTCTGTTGTCTGTGGAGTGCAAATAAAAGAACTCTGAAAAGACTGTTTTGAGTTTGGGAACAAGAAGGAAGGAGGGAAGGGGTCAGTTCATGGCACAACCTCACATTAGAAAGCAGTTTAGCATTTCTGATATGCACCTCCCTTAAAAAGTATTTACCTGCTGCATGAAAGTTAATAACAGAACAACATAAATGGTTCTCCACGCCCTTTTGACAGCTAAAGGCTTATATGACAACATAAACACTCACCTCATATTTCACAATGGAATCGGGGACATAGCAAGACTTTCATTATCTGGACAGGTGGTATTCACCTGTGACTTGCTAAATATATGAGCACTTGCACTGCCTTTTTCAAAGCTTATGCATAACTGATTTTATTGACAGCTGCGTTTTCATATACCTATGAGTATACAATTCATAGACACCCAACTGTGTTTTAAATTCTTATATGAAATCTGTTTTTTTGGTATCCTTGTTTTCTTTTGTTGGAATTTCTATTAAAAAGAAGAAAAAGACATTGGGCACACAAGTAGGACTGCCATAATAACCTGCATGCAAGTCTTCTGTTTGCATTTTGGTAGAATGAACAATCCTACTTGAATAAATATGGCAAACAAATGAAAAAGAGGCCCATCCTTCAGTCCCCGGGTGGAGTGTCTCTAGCAGCACAGCGGGGCTTGGACAACTTCCTCCAAGATCAAAGACTGTGCCCTGGCCTCAGGAAGGAAGTTCGAGAGCCAGCTTCCCTCCTCTTCTCACTTCCGCGATCGTGGTGCAGGTCTCACCTGCTGCCTTCCGAACTGGGAAAAGTGATGGCGGAGGAGGAGGGAAGAGGGTATTCTGGTGGGATAGGAGGAAGGAGACTGAAAAGGCCAGGATACAGGATAGCCTGAAAAGCCTGGCTAGATATAACCCCCACCCCCCACAACACCTCTGATGTCCTTCCCACCCTGCCAGCTTCGGGCAGGGCATGGAACTCTCCGAAGCCTCCAGGTTCAACGCATGAGCAGCAGGAGGGTCCCAGAGAGGGCTGCATCCAAAAGCGAGCAGGAGATGCCTTGAGAATCCTACCTAGCCAGAGCATCAACTCGTTGCTGACCAGTGTGTAGGGAAGCAAAACTGGATTTCATTTTTTTCTGAATCAATTTTTAAAAGTGTCAGTTATACTGAGTGTCTCTTTAAAAAGCAAAATAACCCACTTCAAAATGAATTCTATTTCACTTTGCTGAAACTGGTCTTTGAAACTGAACCTACATTGTTGACACAGAACCAGCTCTCCCGTGCAGAGAACTGTGTGCCTGACCTTTGAGGTTAAGGATGCAGTAGGTCATATCTGACATGAGTGCACCATGAATATACATGGATCCTCAGCAAGCACACCAGGCCTCTGCTTTCTCTCTCAGAGGGTACACACCATCCTGGTCAGCAGCAGCTAGTCCAGCTGCTGGAAAGGTCCAGGAGGGGGGTTGCAACTGGGGGCCATCCATGGCGTTTAAGCAGCTGTTTATTTTCAGGGATCTTGTCTGCATCTCAAACTTTCTCCAAGTAACCAAGGACAGGATACATGGGGCTTATGCCTCCCCCACATCCACATTTTATCGACACAACTACCCTGCAAGATGGGTTCGGCTGAAAGAAAATGAGAGGCCTGTGCCACGGGCCAGCAGCCCTTGTACTTATGCAAGGACTTGGAGCCTGGACTCCCCAGTTCTGCAAAGTTCAATGCTCTCCCTCGTAAGCAAGAGCTTTCCAGGCTGCCTCCCCAGATGAGCCTCATCCCTCTCTTTCTAGTAATGTTCAGCCGCAGTGAGGTATAGTGTGGCCACTTATGGATCATCCTGAAAAAGGGGAAGGTATCAGCCCGAAAAGGATGTGACTTTGCATAAAATTTGCATACATTGATTTAAACACATCCATGGAAATGTGGACACCATTATTACAATTAAATGGTTGTACCTCTCCGTATAATGTGGAAGAGTGACTTTTGTCCCAGTTAGGTCAGGCTGTTGTTCAGGTGCTAACTCTGGATGGGTGACAACCATTCCAAGGGTTCTTGATCAGGAAAATGGAGTTGGGCTGAGCAGCCTTCAAATGGGTGGCTGCCCTGTACCGTGAGGACCCACAGCCAGCTTGGAGGAACAAATGTTCTTCGTATGTGCTCCGCAGGAACTCCAGGTGAACTGAGCCTGCATGCCAGACGGGGGCAGAGGGTCTACTCCACTGTACAGGAGTTGCATGGCAAGGAAGCAGGGCTTCATTGTGACACAGGTCCCAATGGAATGCCCTGACAATGGGAACTCTGAAAGCCCTCATGGAACACCCAAGAAGCAAGGGTCTCCAAGCATGTCAATGGGCAGGGGAAGAAAGGTGGTAGGTGCACCTGATCCAGAGCTGCTCCTTTCAGTACTGATTTTTGAAAGGAGGGAGGGGGGAGGGACAAGAGGAGGAGAGCTAGTCATGGGAGGATGTCACTGCATCCTTCCAAGAAGAAAGAAGAAGCACAAGTCTGAACATCCAGTCTCTTTTGAAGTGGGATCCTCCCTTCCTGCTGCCACCCACGTCCCAGTAACCAGGGCCAGGGTTGACACCACCAGGGCCAGGGTCGAGCTGGACAGTGCCAGACCCACACCATGTCAAGGGGCCTGCAGTCAACCCCTGACCCTGTCCTGGCCATACTGGTCTTTGCCATCTGACCCCCGCTGTCTACATAACCAAAGCGTGCACCTAAGGGGCATGTTGCTCCACTTTCTCTTTCCCCTTTGGGTGATTTCGTACTGGAAGTTCTCCACGCAACTGCTGGGTGTGGTCATCTAGACTTTTGGATGTCCACTGAGGATGCACTGCTCTTTTCCCGTTCAGCAGGTGCAGTTTCATGGTGCATGTGCTAAACTGGTGCCAGGCTGCCATATTGCCCTGGATGCGGGCTAACAAGCTGAAGTTTAATCCAGACAAGGCTAGGATGCTGTTAGTGGGTAGTCTGGCTGACTGAATGAAGGATGCCCAACCTGTTCTGGAAGAGAGCACACCCTCCTCGAAGGGGCAGATTTGCAGCTTGGGGCTGCTTCTTGGTATCTTTGTTACTTGAAGCTCAGGTGGCCTCAGCTTTGGCTGGTGACCCGACTTTGCCATCTGTAATCTATGAACAGCGACCTAGATTCTCTAAGCTAGATTACTGCCATGTACTCTATACAGGGCTGCCTTTGAAGACAGTTCAGAAGATGCATCTTGTGCTGACCAGACTCATAAATGGGACCAGATGATACAAACATATAGCTCTCCCTCTGGCCCTCTTGCATTGGCTGCCCTACATCTCTGGGCCCAATTCGCAGTTCTTGGCCTCAAAGACCTCCGTGGAACCACAACACCTGACCGAGCATCTCTTCCAACCCAACATGGAGTCAGAGTCTATGCTTAATATCTGGGGCCTTCCTCTAAATGCCACCTCCATAGGAGGCCTGCGTGATGGCAAGAAGGAAGAGGACCTTCTCTGTGGTAGCTCCCAAATTATGGAATCATCTCTCTGCCAAGGCCTTCCTGGCACTTGCTTCATTATCGTTTGGTGCCACATTGAGACCACCTTCCTTGCTGAAGCATTTGCCAACTGAAAAGAGTTAAGTGAGAGTTCTGATGGGCCCGGGACAGAGGGGTTACTGCCTGATTGTGTGCAGGCCTAGCAGGATGGACTGTTTTTCAGCTGCTTAGTTGAAAAAATGTGGTTTTACGTGCTTTTTCCTCTTTTTAAATATAACATTATGATGTTTTACTGTTGTTTTATTCTTTATTATATCTCATTGTGTTTGTTACTCCTGCTCAAAGAGTTTCAGCTATTGGGTGGCATAGAATAATAATTATTATTATTATTATTGCATGGATTTAATGATATTTGTTCAGACTTTTCAGAGGTACATATTCCTCCATATGCATTTGCTGTTAAATGCCTTTTGTCGCAAATCGCATTGCAAGCTCAGAAAGGTATGCATCTGAGCCCGTATTTGGTCCAGAGTTGCAAGCTAGGTAAACATTGGTCAAAACATGAATGGAAGCCATTTCCTCCTGTCTTTCTAAGTAACAGCTTCATGCTGCACACAGGCAGGAAGAAGGCCCTCCGGCAAGCTGCTCGACCATCCCCTGAACATCGAATCAACTCGGCAGTGAACACGAGCGACAAGAGATCCATGGCAGAGTGCCTGGATCATGTTCCATTCAACCATTCTGATATGTCGCCTTCTGACAGAGCCTCCCAGAGAATTGGAAGACAGCCACGTGGAGTTACCTCCCATCCTCCTCAGTGGCTTCCCTTCCATCAGAAGCAGAGCAGAGCAGCTCAGAAGGCAGATGGACAATCCGAGGGTCCCAGTGCCCCTTGGCTGCTTGCTCTCACTTGTGCGCTCTTCCCACTTCCTTATTTTCAGAGCCCCCAGGCACAGGGCCCTGATCACCCGAAGATGCACGTACAGGAATCCGAGGTGTCAGCCGCTTGAGTATCAATGCTTGTGCTGAGATGAACTCAGCAGCAACAACGGGTTTGCAGTACTCGTTGTGATCAGACCTGAGCTTCTGTAGCACAGGGGTAATAGAGAGGAGGGAAACAAACCTCCCCATCCTTAATAAACAGACAAATGAACTACAGAGGTCAGCTGGAAACCAATATATTCACTAAAACAAAGCATTCTATAAGGCAGAATCATTTCTAACACTCCTCAAGTTATTCTGTTTTTCTTTACTCTGTAATAGGTTAGGGGGGTTGGGGTTGGAAAGGGGGAGAAGAAGCTTTTCTCTAAATTTCCATCATCTTCGCTCATGTTACTGTCATTTCTAGACATTTTTGGGGAGGAAAATCTGCTTTGCTATGAGAGAGCTGCAAACAATAAAAGTAGTGCACCTGAATTAAATACGGGCATCTCACATGCACGCAAAGGATTTTAGATGTACAACTACACATATTAAAATGTACTGAATAAAGTACATTTCTCGGAGGGCTCTTAGTTTGGACAGATCTGAGTTACCTGAAAAAATACAGCTTTTGATACCAAAAGCTACAAGATTCACCTTCCCATTCAAATGGACAATTGGGGAATAATTAAATCTTCTGGAAACAGAATGCATTTAAAAAGTCCATTATATTGTTTCATGTTCGTTCTTATGCCTTTCTTTAGAAAGGACAAAAAGTGAACCTTGTTCAGTATATCTCAAGGGCTGGTGAACAATTCAAAACGGAAATTGACAAAATAATAAACAGACACGTACTATTTAGCACAATCAGTAGAATCATGACCCTCTTGAGTTGCTCTGAACATGCACCTCAAGCTTGACAAGTGCCACATTGATCTAGAACACGATGCCATGCTGGCACATGGTACTGAGCTCTAGTTTTGCAAGCGAACCCTTGGCCCCTCTATGGGGTCATTCAGATACTTCAGTTTCTCAAATGCAAAATCTGAGACAGCGCTCCCCCGGCCGAGCTGGGAGTCTGCATTCTGATCTTCTCTCGCACATGCGTACACGTGCAAATGGAGCGGAAGGAACCATCTTGGCCACTCCTCCCGCCGGGTCAGAAAATCAATCTCAGAGACGGCACCAGGTTGAGGGGCAAAGGGAAGGAGACAGGGGCTGCGAGGAATGATCTGATGTGATGGTTCTCCAGCTGCCTCCTCCCCCTCTCAGCCAGTCTGACCGAAACACCATCTAACTGAAACGCAGGGTGGGGATATGAGATCACCTCTGCTCATCACCCTCCAAATCTGGATGCTTACGAGCACTGAGGGTGTGATGCGTACAGGATTTAAAAAAAAAAAAGACCGGGCTGATTCATGAAGATAGCCTACCAAGAGTCATCAGCCTTGAGAACTAAGCAGCGCCTCCCTATGCAGAAGCAGCGTACCTCCATGACATATTCCAAGGACAAACCACCAAGGAAGGTCCTTGCCTTGACACCCAGCTGATGAGCACCCAGGCAACTGGATGCCACTGCTGGAAAAAAATCCTGGACCAGCTGGGTCGTAGAGGCCATTCTCGTGTACGCTCCAAGCAGAAGCGAGTCTCTCCGCACCAGCCCTGTGGGGTGGAGTGAGGTGCATCTGGATGCGTTCACACAATCAGGGCATCAGTGGAGATGGGGCCGTTCTGTGGTCGCTCCCCCTCCCTGCCTTAGCATTTAACAGCCGGAAGATCATTCTATCCAAATGGCTCCTGGCCACTCCCAGAACAGACTGAGCAAAGGGGCGGGCAGGAAGGCTACTTGATTAGCTCTCAAGACAGGTAGCTGCAGACATCAGCCTGGTGAGAGATTAACCCAGACCACAAAGAGTGCAGCAGCAGCAGCAGCAGCAGCAATCTCACTCCATCAAGGAAGCTGCACAGCTGATCGTTTCAGAAACCCAACGAACAAGTGAATGCACTCAGCCACTTGGTAAGGCAGAAGACCTGTATCCAGTTACAATGAGCCAGAACGTTGCTCCATCCAACACAGGATGAGCAAATAAGTATTTCCGTCTTGGCTGATACTCTGCAAACACCACCTGAAGATCAGCTTAGTTCATTTCCCACACTCAACTGAACTCTCTTTACATTTAATTTGAACAGGAGGAAACAAGTATTTTGCACAGGGGAACACTCACTTTAAAAAAGAGCACACAGACTGAACAAAATGTGGGTTTTTTAAGCACATTCTTTGACGTGCACATTTTTAAATGTACATTTTTCTTTTTCTTTCTAAGTTTTCCTCAATTTTTCCTTCATTCATCCAAGTGTTAATTCATTCATGTCTTGGTGGAAATGTGAGTTTTACCTAAAACCACGGGCCTGCGCACATCTGTGTCCAGAACCATAAATGAGGCCCATTCCCATGACTTGCACAGATCCTGCATCCCTCACTGAAGTCTTTGTAGCATCTGCTGGCCGGGAGCAATGCCCACTGGTCCCGGGCACAGCACTTTCTCAGGGACCATTCCTGGTATTCTTGTGGCCCACTGCTTTGAGTGTTCTGGCCAGGAAGTGGGAGAACCACAACAAAACCTACCCCGGTGCTTTACCATCCCAGTCCAACATAAGGAGATAAGTTTGCCTGCCTCTCTATATATATAACTGCACCAGGAGGGAAAAATCAGCCTTTCCTGGCCTAGTCATCCCAGCAGAGATGGTTCTAGGCTGGAGGAGGGCCTAAGGGTTTTCCTTCATAGTTAGTAGAGCCATCATCCTCAAGCCACAAACCTACATGGCAACAAGAGCAGTGTTTTTCCTGTGCCCCCATTGCTCTGGGTCAATGTGGGATGTTCCCAAGGCACCCAGCTACCATTGCCATCACATTTCCAAGCCAGGACAGGTGTCCATGCTGGTCAGTCCTTCCAGGGCACTGAGACCCGGCAGGTGACCACATTGCCCCGGGGTCTTGCAGTCCTGGTCAGCCACTACCTGTCTCAGAACACTGTTTTGAGGACAGAGGGAGAAATGCTAGGTCAGCCAAGGCTGCAGCCCACCCTGCTGCCAAATTGTACGCTGGAAATCACTTTCCTGTCCTGGCCTCAGGGATGGCAACACGGCAGCGCTTCTCAGTGAGTGCAGTCTGTGAGCAAGAGGCCTCTCAATCCAACAGGAGTTGGGCCATTTCTTTTCGTTTTCCTTCACAGGTGAGGGTCAACAATTCTTATTCCGAACTTCAGAGCGAAAGCGAAGGCAGAGGTGAGGCAAAGCTCCTGCCTTTGATGCAGTAGAAACAGAGGGGCTTGGTGTACCACAGTGATCGATATGATCCTTTTCCTGTTGGTCATCTAGAGAAAGGACGGACTTGGGTGCACGGGTGGCCATGTGGCCACAAAGCGATGTTGCAGAGGCCACCACGCAGCCTCCCCCTCCAGGGCTTGGACAGCGACTCGCCGAGCCCCAGAAGTGCAGCCAATGGTCCGGCACAGCGGGAGGTGTGACCCTGGGGAGCATCCAGTTAGGAAGGGACACATGCAAGGAGAGCCCCACCCAAAACAGTCGTCATGTTTCTGAAGCCTAGTTATGACCTCAGGGGCATTTCCAAGAGCGTTTTCTGTACAGCAGTGGCTCTTAGCTCCGGGGTGGTGATGGCAGGGAGGAGCCGGGGCCATTGCGGTGACCTTCGCGTGAAGATGTGGCGGAACATTCTCTGCTTCAAACCACAGCACGCCTGCCTTTCCCACACTGGTTCTCCCTGTAGGGGGATTTAGACAGGATTCACCTCTCCCATGCCAGCTTCCTACTTCTGAGGCACCATCCATGGCCAGTCCCACCGGCAGCCTTGCTCAGTTTCCTCTGCTCATCCTGGCTAGCGCTTGCTTCCACGGCAGCCAGAGAGCCTGTTGCCAGCAGAAGCTTTGCTCTTCCATCTCACCACCACAGTTGTCTGCATCAGCGCAAGCTGCCGGTGCACATGGAGGGAGCAGTGGGGAAGGGGAGGAGCAACGCCAGGGGGCTCTGGTCAGCGGACCTCCGCTAGGTTCTGGTGCCCGACTATGCCAGCATGTGTGCTCCTTCCCTTATACAGGCTGAGAGACCAGGAGTTCCTCACACACTTCTTCCCTGTTGCCTCATCCTCTCCGCAGGATGCAGTTAAGTCAAAGCTTAATTCAAGGGATCTCATGTTTATTTGAACAGGACATTGAATCTGCTTAACATAGAAACAGAGTGAGTCAGAAGGGGTCTCCCAGGCCATCTAGTCTGACCCCCAGCTCCAGCTGGCTCCACTCATGATATGCCTACCATGTGCATGTACAGCCTGTCCTCGAACACCCTCACCCTCCACCTCCCATGGAGGCTCATTCCATACCCTAGGGGTCCTAGCAGTCAGGAAATACTTCCCGGCATCCACCCTAAATCTTGATTCTCTGAGCTTTGCTCCATTGGAATGTGTCTTGCCCTCATCCACAGGGGGAAAAGGTCATGATCCCCCTCTGTGTGGACCTCCTCACATACCTGTATATCACTAACAGGTCCCCTCTAAGTCTCCTCCTCTCAAGGCTGAAAAGACCCAGCTCACTCATTCTCTCCTCATACGGCTCACCCTACAAACCAGCCACCATTCTTGTGGCCTTTCGCTGCACCAATTCCAACCTGGCTATATCCCTTTTGTAATGTGGGGCCCAGAATTGAACAGAATACTCCAGTTTTGGACGCACCAGAATTGTATAGAGTGGCAGTAATGCCTCTCTCTTGTTCACATCATCACCCTAAGCTGGAGATGATTTGGTGGCAGAATCTTGTTGGCACAGAGCAACAACAAAGCAACATCTCTGCATCTTCACCTCTCTGTTTCTCTTTTCTTTCAGCCACTTAGAAATTTTAGGCTTGGTAGGCTAAAGAGCTGCCTAAACAGCAAGCCCTATTCATAGTAATAATAATGATTTCATTTCTGTTCATTTCATGTCAGAAACATCCTCTCTGTGAGAAAAGCAACACAGCTGAGTGCAGCCTATCCTGATGCCTTCCAGCTACGTTGGACTGCAAGTCCAAGCATTCCCAGCCACCATGGGAGGTTCCTGCCAGAGTGGGGAAGGCTGGATGAATTAATCTTAACTACCGTGCTTTGTGGTTAAATGTGGTTAAAGGGCAGGGTTGGCGAACGGGGTCTGGGCCATGGTGCTGGTTGTATGCAGCCCAAGGTACAGTTTGGGCAACCAATGAGGATAAGGAGGGGTGAGTTGAGCGGGGATAAAG
Source organism: Varanus komodoensis (assembly GCF_004798865.1). Taxonomy (NCBI): domain Eukaryota; kingdom Metazoa; phylum Chordata; class Lepidosauria; order Squamata; family Varanidae; genus Varanus; species Varanus komodoensis. The sequence continues at coordinate 2,732,248 of NW_025335440.1, forward strand.
AGGCCCTGAACATGCCAGGCTTGTCCCTTCACTCGTAGTTACTTTCTACTTCAAGTTTATCCTTGTGTTGTGTAAATGCTTTACTTTGATCTAACTAAACACATGTTTGCCCAATCAGTCCTCAATCTCTTTCTCTCCCCCCCTGCCCTCCCCATCTCCCTTTCTCATCCATTATGCACAGACGGAAATCAATCTCTTATTTGCATAATTTGAGGTATTCCCCCCCTCCATATTTTTAAACCCTACAGTTTGAAGTCACTACACAGCAGAAGGATGTGTGTGATTAAATTAACAAGACACTGGTGGGCCTCTGTATTACAGGGGCTTCTGTAGGGATGAATGAGGAATTTATTTTATTGGGTTTTGATCAAGATTTGCACAGTTCTCCATGCCTGGACCACGCATTTACTCAGACATAGCACAAGTTTGAAGTCCACGCCTTTTGAAGCCTGCAGTATGATTTGCAGACATGGAAAAAGAAAAATTCAACAGCATTTGCACTTTTGAGAAATGTGCGCATACATGCTTTGGTCAATGGGAAAATAATGCATGCATTTAAAATGCACACAATTGGTACATTTTGAAAAATATACCCAAATGCACACTTTTTTTATGCCAAAGAACAACACGTCTTGTCACACATGAACACACTTTGAGATGCGATTCAGAAAACTTGAGTTTTGCTCACTGCAATATGAGCTGGAAAAGGTTCACCACACCCCTCCTGCTGGAGCTTCAGTTGTGTATCAAATAGCATTGTTTGCTTTGAGAACGGAATCTGTCCACATTCCTGGTTCCGTTTCACAGCCACAGCTGAGCATCCCTCCGCAACCTGGGGCCTTCCAGACGGCTGAGGGTCAGGAAAGGTGTGAGTTGCGGTCCAACACAACTGGAGGGCACCGAGTTGCACAAGGCTGCAGGAGAACATGGCCAAGGCAGGGACTCCAGCTACGGGCTTTTCTACAGAACCACCCTACACTTTGGAGGCCTATTTTGATGAGAAAGATTTGCATTACTTGTATGTGTGAAAATAAAGCGATCTTCACAGGACATCTCTGTGCTTCATCCAGAGAGCATTGCTGGTGATGACTGATCATTCATCGCAGCCCTGCGCAAATGCTGAGACTGTTCATGTGAGTACTAAAGTGGGGAGAGGTTCTAAGCACCCCAGTCCTCCAATCTACCTGGCTGTTCTTGGACCTTCGTACACTGAGCCCCAGAGCTCTGAAAAGGGCTTCTAAGCATGGTCTGATTGAGCACACACAAAAATGGGGCAGGAGGATGGGGTAGTCTTATGTGCACGTTCATGCCCTTCCTTGCTTTTAGTTCACCTGTGTCCAGGTAAATGCCTATACAGGGCTAGTACCTGCCGCTTTGTTTGCATGCAAGCAAATTACGTTCTGCTAGTTCTTCCCCTGGCACTGTGCGATGGAATGTTACAGACTGGTTGAGATACATAAATGGATGGCTAGATTAGATTAGGGTAGATTGGATTAAGATATTATGGATGGCTGGATGGATGATAGGCAAATATTGTGACACAAAAAGACCCAGTTTGGCAGCTTTCCAAAAGACACATTTCTATCCCCACAGGAAGTTGAATAAGGAAAAAATGTAGCTTGGGGTCATACCAGAGAGCCTTTCTGGTTGGTGGGGCAGATAAAGATCTAATGATTGAATGAATCCAGATCTTAGGAAGCAGCACGCATGTCTATCAGTTGGCCATCTCAGCACTAGCTTTCACACAAAGCAGCTTCACTGTCCACACCGCCTTCCGACAGACTCATTTTAAGCCAGGACCAAGCCCCACAGGCCAGACAGAACATTACTGTACCACCACCTCAGGAAGATTTGCTTGGCAGTTTCAAATATTTACACATGATCTGAAATGTGTGTTGGCCCGAGACAGGATCTGCCTTCCCTGCGAGAAGGAGCTTTTCCACGGGAAGATGGGCTGCAGTCATGGAAGGTCCCTCCTCCCATGTCACCGTTCACCCATTCAGCAGGGTGCCGGGACTCTTGGTGTCATGTGAAAGAGGCAGCAGGGAAGTGCGCTTCTGCCGGATTACATTTGGATCCGAGCCTTGGTGATGGGGGTGGAGAAGGAAAAACTCTCTGACAGCACACCTGCACAACCTTCCAAGCCTTCCAGTGCCCAGAGAATCTGGAAACCTGGTGTGGTATAGTGACATCTGCTTTGGACCCCAAAGAATTGGTTTATAATCCTGACTCAGGTATGAAGCATGCCGAATGACCTTGGGCCTGCCAGTATTCATACTGTGCAGGGTTGTTGTATGGAAATAATAGGAGAATCCTATGAAGAGGATTTACATGGCTTCAGTTCCATCACAGCTGCATCGCATCTGAAACAGTTCAGCAATGGAAGACGCTGCTTCTGGAGACATCAGTCTATTTCCCCCCCCAGTATCATTTGCAAGGAAAGGTTAAAGAGAGATGGATAGTTTAGGTATACATTATTCTGTTAGTGTTAGAGCTTGGACTAAGGAACACTATAAAAATCAGTCTCTTTCTAGAACTTTTGTAGCTCTTTACTTTTTAAATACCTCAAAGCAAATGAACTATATTATTACAAGGAAAACAATATCTTTTTCCTTTCTCAGAAAGTTCACGTAAGCAGGAGTGGGCCTTGGTATTAACAAAGAAAACTGTGTGTGCATTTAGGCTGTGCTAATTATTTTTGTAGAGAGAAATGAGTGGTCTCTCTCTCTCTCTCTCTCTCTCTCTCTCTCTCTCTCTCTCAAACACACACACACACACACACTATCCAGTACTCATTTAAGGAACTTCAACAATCAACTGGAATTACTGACAGGCTTCAATAATTAGAAGGAAAGAGGTTAATGCAATACTACCAAGGTGAGTTGGTTTAGGTACACCTCTGGATGTATCTATTTAATACAGGCTACAAGAACTTCCTGGTCATTTTATTCAAACAGCTGTAGTGCCACACTTTGGGCATTCCTGGTCATTACTCCTTAGTACTGCACCTTTTCCTAGGGAAAAAGAAGAGGTTGAAGTAGGCAATGTATGGGAGATGTGGAACCACTGAGGTTCCAGGACAGAACCATAGTCTTTCTGCATAATCACAGACAGACAGACCGACCGACCGACCGACCGACCGACCCAACAGACTGATGAATGTAGTCGCCTCAGTGGGCAGGCAAACATGACTTGTTCACTGCATTCTTTTGAAGGAGGGATGAATTACTTGAACAGCTTGCAAAGAAGGTTTGTGCATTTCTTTCTCTTCTCAAAATCAAGGTAGGGCAAAGAAAATAAAAGCAATCAAATGGATTTCATAGTTCTAGAATGCAGCAGTTCACAGAGAAAGGAGGAGACGTTTTGGAGCAAGGAGATGACACATCAACCCAGTGAAACCCACTGAGATCAGGAGCAGATGCAGGGAGCAATGACGGAGGGCTCCTAGGCAGTGGCACCAGAGTGCCCACACAACGTCACAGTCCAACAGGAACTGCTAACTTCAGAGAAAGAATCAGTGTTAAAAGGCACACTGGTTGGCAAGGATGGAAAACAAACTAGTGACTACAGAAGTTAAAACTAGGAACATCTGTTATGATGAAACGATGGAGCAAAGGAGGAGAATCAAAAGAACAGCAGACTATCAATGATTTATCTCTGCCCAGTGTCCCACTTGTAGAATAAACCTTGTTTCGGCTCTGGAGAAGCACTGGGCAATGAAGGTTTCGCAAAGCCAGAAACTATATGCAGCGAGCCCGAGGAAATATTTTACCCTTGATCAGTTGGTGACTTCCTCCCTCCCTCCCTCCCTCCCTCCTACCCACCCTCCACCCATCCCTCCTTGTAAGGATTTCCAAATGATGCCACTGGACAAACAGCTAATTGTCAGCCAAAGTACTCTCTGAGAATAGCTACATATGATGAAAGACCTCAGTGTTGGCATTTCAGTTGCAGCACAAACTTGAGCAATGAGTTGTAAATATCCCAGGTCCATTTCTACGTATATTTAAGAGTCACACTGTCTTCAGCAGAGCTTGGTGAGGATGGCCTTAAGTCACTTTTAGAAAGTGGAGTGGAAAGGGAAGAAGCACCTCCTAAGTCTTGCGGGAGAGATTGCCAAAGCAGCCATCTATGGCAAAATCCTCATTAAGGGAAATCCTAATAAAGCATCCTTCCAGGGAACCGGCTGACCCTCCCTTCCTCCTCTCCCTCAATAATACTCCAGCAAGAAATGCAACTTCAGTCACAGGCTGAGCCTTTGCTTGGGTTCTGCAGTGGGAGCACCCACAACAGAGACAAGCAGGGAGTGTGGGAGAGGGTTATTAATGACATCAGTTTAAAAATGGAATAAACAAGCATTCTGGGTCCTTTTGCAACTGAGGGTGGGATGGATGATAACAGACAAGGCCAGAGAGGAGCTCTCCTTGAGCCTCCTCTCTGTAAAAAATTGGGAGAGAATGTTTGTGGTGTCACTTCCACAGTGGAAGGTTCTCTAGGCTTTTGACAATAGATTGACAGCCACAAGCTTTTGCAAGGTACATCATACATCAGAAGGTATTTGCGGGGGGGGGGGGAGGCATTCCAACTGTGATGAGCTTTACTTCCCCACCTTGATGAGCTTTGCAAAAGGGTGACTATTATTTTGAAATTCTTAGGATTGGCAGGAGCTTCCCACCCTCCAAAGCAAATTGCCTTTAGAAAATTGTTGCTGCACATCAGATTCGTCCAAACTTTAGCAACTGGGTTGGATTTTACCGTTTTGAAACCCCACCATAGCTGCAGCTGCAAAGTAGAGAAATCCCAGACAGACTGTCCTGAAGCAATGAGAGACCCACGGAAAATCAACCTGCTGCCCGCTTTGAAAAAAGAAGAAAAATACTGGGGGTCTTCCAGAGGCAAGAAGGGGAAATCCGCCGGCCAAAGCACAAAGGCGCAGACAGACAGACAGACAGACAGACAGACTACACCACAGACAACGCACACACACGCAGCAGAAGGGTGGTCTTCCAAAACTTAACCATCTTTCTCCAGCCCCACTTACCGGTGGCTGATGTTGCCAAAACCCCCACCGACAGCAGAAGAATCCGACTCCAGTAGCTCACCTCCACCGTCATGAGAGCAAAAATCCCCAATTTTCCCCAATTCCTTTTAAAGCTGCAGCGGCATGCCGGCTTGTCCCAACCGAAAGAGGGTTGCATGTCAGAGAGGGGCTGGGGGGTTGATTTGCTTGGAGGAGGAGGGAGAGGGAAGGAGGAGGAAGAGGAGGGGGTGAGAGAGAGAGGTGGATGATTGGCTTGAATTCTTCTTTTTAACCCCCCCTTTCTTTGATTAGTGGGATAATCTAGGGTGGGAGAGAAGGGAGGTTTCCAAAAAAAACCGGGGGGGCTTCAGGACGGCTTTCATTTAATCTTGCACATATATAAAATATATTTTTCCTTTGCTCATGAAAAAAAAATCCAAATGCATAGAGAGCTTTTTTTCTCCTCGCAGCTGCTGCAGCTGGACTAAACCAAACCTCACTGTAGCTTGGGGAGAGAGAGAAAAGCGCTGAACCTCTCTCCCTCTCTCTGTCTCTCTCATTTTACCCTCCCTTCTCTTCTTCCTCAGGTCCCCCCCCCCCCTTCTTCTTTTTCAGTGCCTATCTTGGATCATGCTTTTCAGGATTAACAGCTGAAACTCCCTACGGGATTATACCTTTAAGATCCAGGTGATTAATCGCTGCTACATCCTTGAGTATTTTTTTAACGATCCCCTGCCTTTCAAAGACAAAACACGATATACGGAGAAGGGGAGTGGGGAAGAAAGCCGCGCGACCTCCCCCCGTCCCCGTCCCCTGGACTGGCTGCTGGAAGATTTCTAACTCTCCACCAGCTTCTGCAAGCTGCTGGGAAAGAAACCCACCGAGCCACCTTGCCCTGCCCCTATATATGAAATCGGTCCAAAGTCTTCCTCTTCACCCCTGCCCCGCGGTTTTAAAAAGCTTATATTTCCTTCCCCCCACCCCCGTCTTTTCTTCTACAAAACAATTCTGGAGTGAACCTGACAAGGTTCCGTCCATGTCTGGATGGGCAGCGGGAGAGATGCACCCCGCTCTGCTGTGAAGAGCGGGGTGCTGGCAACAGGAAAGCCTGCATCTGTAAGCCATTGCAAAGAAGATGCCCCACGGCCAACTAGCTAGGAATTGGAAACCCTAAAAAAAAAAAAAAAAACCAACTCCCCTCCCCCCCCCCCCCCGCGCTGGTACGAGAGGATGCGTCCCCTCCTCCCACCCCCTTCCCTGCAGTTTTATAGGTGACTTTGCCCCTTCTGCTCTTGAAAATGCGGTTGAAGGGCTTTGGGCGGAACGAGCTTGGGGTTTTTGGAGGGGCGTTATAAATCTCCACGGCTGCCCTGCTAACAGCCTTGTTACCGGCCACGGTGACACTACCCTTTTGCAGAAGACGCGAGGAACAGCAAACCTTGCTGCGGGAGGAGGAAGAGGAAGGGAGGGAGGATTCGTTCCTAAATCTCTCCCCCACCCCACCGCGCCTCAAGCAGATGCGTAGCTTTAGTCCCATACCATGCAAAAGGAGGGCGGAAACAATCACCCGCACCTTCCCTGGGGGGCTTAATTAGCTCTGGGCAGAGGCTGGAAATATCGGGGGGGGGGCTCTGCCACCCCCCGCGTCCCAAAACGCATCCCTCGCGCACCTCAGCTCGGATTTTGCATCCCCCCTTCTGACCCAGGTCCTTCCCTCCCCCCGCAAAATACGCCACCCTCGAGTCGCACCTCCTCCCACCGGGTGCTTTATTTAGCTGAAAGGGGCCTTTCCAGAGCCCGGGCTGGTGGGGGGCACTGCGAAGAGATCGGATTTCAGATATAGATATATGGGAAGGAAGAAAAAATGAATGAGAAACGGGAAGAAGGAAGAGAGGCTGGGGTGTATTTTTAGTGCGGGGAGGTGCCTGTGAGAAGAAGATGCGCCGGGGATCCAGCTCGAGAGAAAGGCTCAAATAAATATATAAATGGGAGAGCTCGCGGCTCGCCGGTTTGGCATCTGCAACCTATGCACCAGCGAAAATACGGATGGTCAGGGAGCTTGGCTGGATGCAAGCTCAGCACGGGAAGGGGTGTGAGCCAGCGTGTCACCGGCGCAAGCCTCGCCGCGAGTAAAGCTTACGGCGGGGTAAATGCGGCTGGGCTCGGGCTCTAGCGCAGCCAGGGCTGGCTCTGAGCAGTAAGTTGCAGGGGGAATGAATCTCGTGCGAGATGGTGGGGCAGCGTAGCCAGGCCGGGTGGCACTCTGGACTTGCACGGGTATTGCCGGAGGAATCAGGACCATGGATAGCTCTTACAACGGTCAGGCCCAGAGCCAGCGTGGCTTGGCGTCTCTAGGCCGGGCATGCACACTCACGCGCAGTCCTCGCGTGTGGAAGACGCAGGACTGTGCCCTGAAAGGATAGCTTCTCCGAGAGCAGCAGGGCCTGCCAAGACGCTTGCTGCGGGAGGAGAGGGACAAGGCAGTGCCCCCGCCCCCACCGTCCGCCCCCACCCTCTGGGCTCTGCAGGAGCAATGTATCCTTGCACCTTTCCCCCACTGCACCTCAGGGTAAAAGGTGAGGAGCATTCCCGCTGTGCAAGCTGATAGCCCAGCCACATGTAGAGTGTTGCTTGTGTTCTGGGCACTGCACCTGAGAGGAGCTGGGGAAGGGGCAGCAAAGAGCAACTGAAATGACCCAGGGGTTGGCGCAAACTGTCCTGGGAGGAAAGGCTGCTAGAGCTGCGACTGTTCAGCATGGGAAAAAGCGAGGAAGGAGAGGCATGGCGGAGGTCTAGAGGATCATGGTGTAGGGACAGAGAGCAGGAGGCATCCCCCCTCCCAGCTGTACTATAACCCAAAGGGGCACTCCCACGAAGTTCATGGTGGAAGATTCAAGACAGGGAAAAGTGGGGGCTACAGTGCAGAGTTAAATTGTGCAGCTCACTTCCACAAGAGGCTGTGGAGGCCCCCATTTTGGCTGACTTTAGAAGGGGATTGGCTAGTCCTGGGGGCTCGTATCTACCTCCCGCATCAGAGGCAGGATTTACATCAGCTGCTGGGGAGCATGCGCAGGAAGATGCTGTTGCCTCCATGTCCTGCTTGTGTGTTTGCTGTGGGCAGTTGGTTGGCTACTGTGTGAATAATGATCAACCAGAGTAGATGGACCCTTAGTCTGATGTTCTCACATAAGGCTAAGTTTCAGCTCCAGCCTAAAACTTGCTGCCCAGGGCAGCATCTGCTGACAGAGGCAGTCTCCCCACCCTGACTCATGATTGGGCCGGCAAACACTCCTGGGATCAGGGGATGCAGATGCGAGAACCTTGGCAGCAAAGCATACCAGGAGAGGAGGGACATGCCCTGCTCCCCTTTCCATTGTTAAAAGTGAGGTGGAGGGATGGGGGGGGAAGGCAAGTGCTGCTCCTCCATCCTGGAATCTTCCACCCCCACAGTACAGATGTGCCAGCTTTTATTCCCAAGGCTGGCTCTGTGTGTGCTGCTCATCCCCACTGGAGAACTCGCAGAAGCAGCTAAGCTGAAGGTTCTCTCGAGCGGGATTGCACCTGAATGTTGAGGAGGGGCCTTGGAACCACCGCCGCTGCCTGTTTCATGGCAGTGGTCCCCTAGGCGACCACAACCATTCTCCAGTGTCCAGAGATATGCAGCTTCTGGACTGGGAGGTTCCATGAAGGAACCGCAGCCAATAGTGACTGCTACGCAGGGTCCATTTGCATAGCTTGTCTGAGGAGCTATGGCCACCGTGCCTTCTGCTGAACCCAGTCATCCTGGGGAGACAAAAGCCACCTTGTCCCATGCTGAGGATTGAGCTAATGTTATTTAACCCTTTGTGCACTTCAAAGGGATGTGCTCATTCACACAATGACACTCGCTGCCATGGGAAGTGGCTTTCCAAGGGGTCAGGCAGATTCATGAGGGATGAGGCTATGCATGGCTACGAGCTTGGCTGGCTATGAGCTACCAACTTTACCAGGGTGGCCATGCCTGCATACACAGTTGCTGAGGAGCTGGGCAGGAGGAGGTCTTGTAGCCATCCTGCTGGAGGGAGGGATCCTGTGGGCAGCTGGTTTGCCCCTGTGTATACTGAGCGCTGGACTCCATGGACCTTTGGCCTGACCCAGCTGGGCTTTTCTGGTGTTCCTAACCCTGCCTGACTGTATGTGTTTTAAGACACTGATGCTAGTTTTTAAGTGCTTCTGGACAAGATCTGCAGTGTATCTCTGAAAATCCTCTCTACTCCTGTGTTTTACAAGTCACATTTGCTCCCTTGTCCATCCATTGATGAACTTGAAATTTGGGCAAATGTGTTCACATGTGTTTGTGTAATTTTGCATTTGGTCAAACTGACTAAAAATTTTCAACTGCCGTAAAGTGCCTGTTTGTCTGATTTATTTATTCTATAGAGAGAATTGTGCATTTGGGATATTTTTTCGAATGCATCCCCACCCCTAACCCCATCCTCCCACCAAATAAATAGCACAGGCCTCTTCTCCACAACAAGAATTTGACTCTAAAGTCTTTGCCTCACAGCACCTGGCACATCTTGGAGGTGACAAAAGTGGATTAAAAATTATACAGGCACTGCTGGTTTCAAATTTGCTTATGAAATAAAAAATAATAAAGTGATCTCTGTGCCTTCACATATCTGAAAGACTGTCATGTAGAAGATGGAACAGAGCCATTCTCAGCTGCCCCAGAGGGCAAGACTAGGTTTAAACGTGGAAATTGCAAGGGAGCAGAATTCAAATAAACATTAGGAGAAAATGCCTAACAGTAAAAGCTATTTGACAGTGGAGGTGTGTAGATCTGCCAAGCATGACCTCATCAAAATTCTTGGATTTCATCCTCAAAGCACAGGCTCTGATCCTGGCTCCTCATAGCAGTCACAGAATTTGTATTTTGGTGTATGTTAGGCAAACTGTTTACATGTCCCCTCATTTTCCAACTGTGCATATTTTCTCCCCCTGATCAATTTGCATCTCTTTGCCAAAAATGCATTTGTGTGCACTGCTTTCAGCAATGCACTTTTCCCCCCAAACACACTTTTTCTTGCACAAATCACATTGCAAGCTCCAAAGGTTTTGGTTGTCTAACCACACATTACATATTCAGTTCAGAGAGGTGCAAATTGGAGAAATTGGGTCAAAACCGTGAAAAAAAAAACTATCCCTGTCCCTTCCCTTTTCCTGTTCAGCAGCGAGATGGTCTACCTTGCTTTTTAGTGGGAGACAAAGCGGTGTCGCCATCTTTCAGGGATGCTCGGACTAAGGAGCTCAACTAGAAGAATTTCATGCTCTCTTCAGACACTGAACACTCTCTGCCTGCCTCAATGGCCGACAATTCATAAGAGTAGTTGAAGGGAAAAAATATGGACAACTCTATGGCAAAGCTTTACAAGGCTGTGTAGGATGTTATTTTGGTGCCTGTTTGCAATATATAGTGTATTGTCTTAAGTCAATAATGAGACCAAAAGTCATCCTGATGTTGACGCAAATGAAGGCAGAGTTTCAATCCAAATTAAAACGTACTGTATGAGTGTGCCTGGTAGTGACTTCCATGACTAATGCGATCTTATGTGCACTCACCTGGGGGTAAGTCCTATTACACATGGCTGGATGTGCTTCTAAGGAAGTATGCACAAAATGTTGGGGCAGTCTTCTGGAAAAAAAAAGAAAAAAACATGAACTGACATACGTTATTTTGAGTGAAAACTGTGCATCTCAGAAGGTAGGTAATCCTTCCATAACTCAGCATCTGTGAGGGCTTTCTGTTCCGATGCTGCCTAAAGTTAAGCAGAAGATGGCTAAGTTCAGTGGCCAGCCGCTCCATGTACAGAAGTCAACCTGGTTGGCCATTGACTCTTGCTGGAGCACCGCGAATGATCGCGCATCCCCCACTGCCCCTGAGGTTAGTTTGAAAGGTACAGAATACCTGCATGGCACACTCAGCCCTGCCCTCCCGCACCTCACCTCCTCTCAGTGTGCCCATTCCAGCGGAGGCTGGTGGTTCTGCGCGCTAAAGGAGCAATCCATGGTGCTTAACCCTGCCCCTTTCAACCAAGGTAGGTTCAAGGCCATGGAGGGTGCCTTTAAAGTCCAGATTGTGACCCTGAGTGGATACACTGCCCACTACTGCTGGGGTAACCGGCCTCAGTGGATCTTTTTCCTGCCCATGGAGAGCAAGATCCAAGACTTTCCGATAAGCCTAAATACCCGCTGGGGTCTTTCATAAATGCCGGTGGTGATATAAATGAAGTCAGTGAGGCTATCCAGTCCATGGAGGGCAACTATATCATCAATGCTGTGTTCTTGATCACCCATATCCAGTGTCAGAGTCACTGGTGAAATGGGGATACCTTTAAATAAAAGACTAAATGGGCGTAAATCTGACATTAAACAGGAATATCAATGCATCTGTCAGTGGAGACCTTAACCTCCCTGGAGATATAAGCATGAACTTCAGGATGGCAGGGTCTTGTCTTGTCTTGTCTTCACCCTGCCCCTTTTTTTGTAAATGAAAACAGAGGCACCCTTGGAATGGCAGGTCACAGGACAAGAGATGATAACGTAGTTGCCTTCACTGAGAATGCACTGGGGACCATGGCTTTGCCACATATACAGATTCGTAAGGCACAGTCCTGCACTTCTTAAGGCAGAAAATAATCCAACAACTCCCAGTAGCCCCCCACCAGCCATGGCTGCCTGGGAATGGCAGGACTTCTCTCTGCTGAAACATGCTCAGGGCTGCAGTCTCAGTGCGCTTTGTGGCATGTAACCATTCTTTGAAGAGGATGGGGTGCTGGTGGTCTACCTGCTTCACCATCTTTTCAGACTCAAAGCCTCCAGTTCCACTTACAGCAGCTGTGCCCATGAATGCTCATGCTTATGCACCAAACAATCAGAACAGTTAAAAGTATGATCCTATGCATGTTTAAAAGAAAGGAGTCCTGCATATCCCAGAATTCCCCAGGCAGCGTAGAAGAACGTGCATGTGATCTTGAAAGGGCTATGGGCATCACAGAGCTGACTGCGCCTCCGTCGGCTTACATGGCCAGAGCCCTTCCCCAGTGGCCAGTCTGTGATTGGTAAGGGAGCCAGTTGGCCAGCCATGAGCAAGCACTTCCCTGGAGCATGGGCATGGGACCTCAGGCCTATGGGCCACATCTGACCCAGCAGTCTCTGGGATCCCTCAAATGGCAATGCCCCATCCCCTGGCCTTACCCAGATCATCCAGTGGTTCCCCAGCTTTTGTACCATGCCTTTTCCCTATTCTGAGCCATTGACTGGGCTCCTCTAAGGCTTAAGTAGAGGCCTTCAGCTACACCATGCTAGTCTTTTGGCTCACCACTTTGCCTTTGGTCCCCCCAGTCACTGGGATGTGCTCCCCCCACTGGCAAATGGGCTCCAAAACTGAATTCGACCCTTGGTTCAAAGAGGTTTGGCATCCTGCTGCAGGTGGTGGGAGATTGCACGGTGGGGAGGACATGCAAGAGTACGGGTGGAAGCAGGAGAGAGGAAAGTGGTCATGCAGCCTTGCTCCCCTCCCCGCATCCGCCCCTTGCGGTGGCAGCCTTCCTCCTGTCCCTGACAGTTAGTCCATTTTGTACTTACATTAGTAGGAGCAGTTAAAAAGTGCAGGCACACCACACGTTTCCCCTTCCTTGTGTATTGAAGGGAGGCACAGAGCTGCTTTGTGAAAGCATGTGATGGAAAAGAAAAGTAGCAATGAAATCCTCACCTCCGCTCCACCCCGTTTCTCCTCCTGCACAAAGCCTGAGGTCGAGGGTGAGACTGGGCAGGTCGCAGTGGGTGCCCAGCAGACAAGGGCAAGAGAGGGAGCAGAAGCAGGAGGGGGACTCCTGTGTGAGGACTGGGCCCAGCATCTCTGCAGGTGTGACCCCAAAAGTCATGCAAAGTTGTCCCGAGGTGGATGAGCAGGGAAAGCCAGTGGCTGCTGGAAAGGCTACTGGAAGGGCACCAAGAATGAGAGAGCAGGGAGGACAGCAGAGAGGAGGAGATCTGTCTGCCATCTAATCCTTTGGACGGCAGCCAGGCAGAATCTTCTGATTTGGTGGGAATCCATGTTGTCAGCAAGGAAGAGTGGGTGGAAATAAGAAACTCTTGAATCAAGCATCAGGTAAAAGTGGGAGCAGCTCAAGGCCCCTTGGCACTCAGGGAGACTTGCAGCCAGAAATGTGACCTCTCGAACAGGCCGCCTTCTGGGGCATGACATGGTAGCCCTCGTGACTTGGTGCTCAGGTGTAGTAGATGCAATCCACTTCATGACAACGCTCTCTTCCACGGTGCTCTACTCTAAGGAACAAACCACAGCTAACGAGGGACCATGTTATACGAAGCTTGCCTGGAACTCTCTCTTCTGAATCGCATGAGGATGCTGTCTGCAGCCTGAAGCAATCTTTGCTTGTTTGTAGTTTGCATAGCAAAAATAATTAACCAGAAATATGACTTGATTGCTTGTCTATAGAGGAAGCTGGGGGGTGGACACCAGAAATTATGATCATTCTACATTCTGTCCCTCTTGCTTTCACATGCATGTCAATCAAGTCTGTTTTATACCAGTTTTTGATCAATATATAGACTTTTTTAAAAATTCCACACACAATTCTTTAATCTACCCCCCCCCCCCAATAATCTCTTTGGATACCCTTCCATATGAGACAAGGTCTGTCTTTAGAAATAAACAACCCTTTTAAAAGTTAGGACTTGGAACAGTTGGAGTGTACAAATCCCCTTGGAGCAATAAACATGAAGATGTGTTTTCTTTCCCAGAAACAGTGGCCATTAAAAAAAATAGCTCCCCCCACACATGAATCCATTTTAAAAGACTGTTCTCAGAGCACTTCATGCAAGTCTGTTGTAGATCTCTGCAGAGAACTATGTTATGATCCACACATTCTTCCAAGAGTTGTTGTTCAGTCACAAAGTCGTGCCCAACTCTTTGTGACCCCATGGACAACATTCCTCCAGGCCTTCCTGTCCTCCACCACCCCCTGGAGTCCACCCAAGCCCACACCCACCGCCCCAGTGACTCCATTTAGCCTCCTCAGCCTCTGTCGTCCCCTTCTTCTTTTGCCTTCAATTGTTCCCAGCATTAGGCTCTTCTCCAGGGAGTCCTTCCTTCTCATTAGGTGTCCAAAGTATTTGAGTTTCATCTTCAGGATCTGGCCTTCTAAAGAGCAGACAGGGCTGATTTCCTTTAGGATTGAGTGATTTCTTCCAGGTGATGTGGGAGCAAATTTAAATGGTGGCTCACTATACCACTCAACATGGGTTCAGTGCAGGAACACCTCATTTGTCTTCAGAAGATCCTAGAGTTGATCCTTGGTATTTCCAGGAAATGTGGACAACCCTGGGCTAACTGAGCAGTCCTCTGCACAAGGGCATTCCCTGTCTTCCTAAGGCTTTATTGCATGGTGATAACTCCTGTACACATCCGGTATCTTTACCCACTGAAAACAACGGGTCCAGCAAGAGTGGAGCAAAATATCCACTTTAGGTCAAAATGTGATGTTTTCAGGGGCTTCCTGTTTGGTGGAACTTATTGGGGAGATGGGAGTCAGCGCCACAGAGAGCTCCTTTAATGTTCAGGGTGCGGTCCAAAATGGACGCATCCCCCACTACCATTGGAGCTCCCAAGTGAACCCGCCTCAGCAACTGGAATCGAAAACTCCCTCCTCGTGGTGTTTGCCTTGCATTGCTTCCTGTTCAGCACAGGGACAGCATTGCTGGTGAAGTCAGCCATGATTTATCAGTGCCTGTTGCTCCTCTCTCAGGGGACTTGCAATTACTGGCTTCCTCTCCTCCCCCTGCCCCACAGTTTTATCTTGACGGGAAATCGTCAGAGGGCACTGTGCCACTGACTAATGCCAGACCCAGCTCCAGCCATGCTTTCATTCTTGGCTTCCCACTGGCAGTAGCTGTCCTTCCCTAAGAGCAATGGAGACCGGATCGTCCAAGTCACACCCACAGCATTTTTAGCTTTGCCTCGTTGTTAAGGCTGATGCCTAGGAAAGTCCAGAGTCAAAGATGGTAATCTGTCAGGCCTGAACCAACTGAACAAGCTTTTATTGTTTTGTTTTTGTTTTGTTTTGTTTTTGAAGTAAAGAAAGAAAAAAAAGAAGTGCAAGCAAGCAAATGATACATGCCTGCATTTGTGGAATTTTGCCACAGAAAAATAAAACACCATCCCCCTGCATTTCCCCTGCTCTTTATCTCCAGTTCTGACTCCCCCCATGCACTTTTCCTCTTGTGTCTGTGCCCCCTTCCCACTTTCTCAAACTCTTCCAGTGTGGATGCATGCCAAGAAAGACTGAAGCGCTGAAAGGGTGGCTTTATAAGTCTGTTTTTGACTCTACTGTCCTATTCAAACTGGTTGTATTGTTCAAGGGCTGAGGGGCCAAAAGGGGGAAAGAATCAGAGAGGCAGAAAAAGGAGAATGCTGTGGGGTCAGGAAAAAGATAATCTTTTTCTTTCCATTGTGGTGGGAAGGACGAGTGGATCACCTTAAAATTACATTTTTTGCAGAAGATATCCTAGCAGAGGCAAGGAAGCGGTGCATCATTTGGTTTATTAAAGCATCAAGGAATTATGTGTTAAAGAGTTAAAGGTTCATACTTTCCTTGCTAGGTGTGTGATTTTCCAGCCTGTAAGTCTTTGCTTGCTTTCTCCAGAGCAGCCCTATTGATTGCAACAGGATTACTAAATTCTTTCAAGGCTGTCTCATGCACAAAGGGAGTTATTTTCTAGGAATGAGGCTTACAGGTCAGAGATAGCATTACTAACAGCAGCTTGATTCATACCCATAGTTTGAAGGTGACCAGATTTATCTCCTTGTTGTGAAGTGCTTTGCCAGCTGACTTCTGTATACCAGTTTGATGTTACAGTAGGCAAAAAAAGGGACAGGATTAGGGGAATTTGGGGTCAGATTCTTCCTTAGTCATATGCTTTACTGAGACAGAGCTGCTTCCCCCACCCCTCATCTTTCGCTATGCATTTAATGGGGTATGTGACAGACATTAAATGATTCTATGATTCTGTGATTTCACTGGTGACCCTTTTCAGTTTCATGCCAGGAAAGCTTCACTGGGTGAATCTTTATGGATTTTTAACTGTTCATTACAGAGGGAGAGGGAACCTTTTTGCTATGGGAAAGATAAAAGTCCAGTGAGGAAGAGGGAAGATTACTCAGATGTACAAAGTCATGCACAGTGTGGAGCAAGTGAAACAGACATGTTTTTCTCCCCCTCTCGCAATGTGAAAACCTAAAGGTCATCCCACAGAGTTGATTGGTGGAAAATTCAGAGCAGAGCAAAAGAAGAATTCTTCACAGAGTCACACACAGTTAAACTTGGTTTAAAAGACAGATAAGAAGTCAGGACAGGCTTTACAACAGCAAAAAAAAGGGGGGGGGAAGGGGAAGGGAAATTAGTGGTGGGCTCTCTCACACTAGAGACATTCAAAAAGAAACTGGACAGCCCTCTGAGCGGGATGGTGTGACTTGGTGTCCAACAGGGGGCAGGGCTCTCTCCTAGTCTATGCTGATTCAGAGTCTGACCAAGTCCTGGTATATTTGCTGCCACCGGCATCCTAGGCAATCATTCCCCTGAATCCAGCATGTACTGCTTACTACAGAACATGCGCAAGGAGGCGTTTCCCACTTGCGTCTGTCCGGCCACTGTGCGCACAGAGCGCTGCATGGCAAAGACGCCTGTCTGACCCAGCGCGGCTTTTGCGCTGTTTTGACCTGGCGCAAAGTAAAAGGCACAGAAGCAGTCGAGAAAACAAAGGAGGAGGAGGCATGTTCATAATAGCAATTTTGATGGTGACCACGCAGTCCCAGAGAGATCCTTTGTGAGATCCTGGGTCTGCCAACCCAGCCAGGAGCTGGAGAGAGTCCGCAGGAGCGGGAGCCCCTTGGCCTGGGATGGAAGGTCTGAGGCTGTTCCTGACTGTTCAGGCGCAAGCTCTGCTCCAGCTGGAGGCTCGCCTTTTCTCATTGGTGTGCGGGGGAAGAGGACCTGCACGGGGCTAGAGACTCTGGAAGCACCTCGTGGGCTTTCTTTTCTCACTTTCTGTTAGTGTGCAGGATACCCCTGATGCAACTGCTCTTAAGTCCATGGCACAGATCATTTTCTTTTATAGGTTTCCGAAAATATAGATTTATCTGAGTATTTCATCTTTCTGCATTTTTTTTCTTGAAGCAACTTATGTTTTCATCCTCTCACAGAGCAAACCTGAACGAACCTGTGACCTGTATTAGGCACTCTGTACATGCTTCAGGTCCTACTACAGGGTGGTGTGGTGGTTAAGAGTGCAGGGCTGAGACTCAGGCGACCTGGCTTCTAGTCCCCGCTCAGCCGTGGAGCCCACTGGGTGACTTTGGGCCAGTCACAGACTCTTAGCCCAACCTACCTCACAGGGTTGTTGTTGTGGGGATAAGATGGAGAGCAGCAAGAAGAGAATGCTGTAAGCCACTCTGGGTTCTTTGGAAGAAAAAAGACAGGGTATATATCTAATACGCAACCAAATAAATAAAATAAAACTCATTTTTATTCTGTTTCTGCCCACTCCTCAGCTGTAGCGGTAGTTTTTGTGCACAAACCTAACTTAAATGAAACCCTTCCTGTCCGATTTAACTTCTTTGTGAAATTTAATATTACTTGTGCTGGAACGCATTTCTAATACAGTCCCCATCCCAATATTTGACTGGTTTGTCTTTATGAGAGTTCTCTTTTATCGCTAAGCATTTGGCGTTGCCAGCATGTATAAACTTCTTCAGCATTTTAACCAAACCTGGAAAAAAAAATAAAAATAAAAGCCAAACACCAATTATTGCTCTGCACTGCCACCTTCAGTCATAACATAAACACACAAATGAAGAAGAAAAACTCCTGCCTAGGATTTCCTCTCCAAACCCGGTTGTGTTCCAACAACAATCTAGTTAGAGACTTTCTCCCTTCCTCAGAAATCTATTGGAAGAAGAATCATTTTTATGAGAGAATTTGTGTGGAGTTCAGGACAGTTGCTGGGAAGATTCTTGGACCTGCAAGACCTACGATTTGGGGGGGGGGGGGGAGGGGGACAGGTGTTATTTCCTGAGAAGTTCCTGAAAAAGAGAACTCTTTTGCTCTTTATTCCCCATCAGCAATCTACCTGTTTGCAAGATATTTATTTAATTGGCAATTTGTTAGATTTATATGCTGCCCCAGTAGCCATAAGCTCTCTGGGCATCCATAAAAATTTAAAAAATAACATTTGTAAGAACTTAAAACAATACAAAACACAACATGACAATACATAATTACAAAGAACCAATAACAATAAAATCATTAAGAAACTATCAAAATTCAATAAAAGCAAAATAATAATGAAGATAAGCAAAATAAAAATAATGAATAACACACACACGCACACACAACCCACAAAATAAAACAAAACATTAAAATTTAATCATATCAAAATCCAGCATTAAAACAAAAATAGATTGGCAGCAGCACATTAACATAAGAATGAAATTAAAACATCAGCAAAAATCAAGAGATTACCTCATCAAAGTAACTTCGAAACAGATATGTCTTTAGTTGGCACCTAAGGGCAGGAGAGTAGGTACCAACTGGACCTCCGATGGAACTGAGTTCCAGAGGCGGCCTCGATGCTCAGAAGAACTCTCCTCTTTGCACACTTCGTTGGGGGGAAGAACCTGGAGGAGGGCTTCGGATGAGGACTGCGGGGACCAGGCTGGTATATATGAGGAGAGGCCTTCCGTTAGAGAGCCTGGCCCCAAGCCATTGAGGGCTTTGTGTGTCATTGTAAGCACTGTGAATTGGGCCTGGACAGCAACTGGCAGCTAATGTGTGTGGTGGGGCTGGCCCCCTTTCCCCACTGGACTCCACAAAGGAATGCCAAAAAGATGCCTTGATTCTTCCAGGAAATAAAAACAAAGAAACATAGAAACATAAAAACAGGGTGAGACAGAAGGGGTCTCCCAGGCCATCTAGTCTGACCCCTGGCTCCAGCTGGCTCCAGTCACGACACACCCACCATGTGGACATCCAGCCTATCCTTGAACACCCGCACCAATGGGGCCTCAACCACCTCCTGTGGAAGCCCATTCCACACCCTCGGGGTCCTGACTGTCAGGAAGTGCTTCCTGGCATCCAAATTGGACCATGCTTCCCTGAGCTTGGCTCCGTTGGAACGCAAAATGGCCACAGGAGAAAGAAAGGGCCATGGCAACCTTGTCAGAGAGCCAGTGTGTGGCAGTTGTTAGGACTGCAGCACTGGGACTCCAGTTTCCTCTCAGCCATGGAACCCGCTGGGGGACTTTGGGCCAATCACAAACCCTCAGCTCAGCCTACCTCACAGGGTTGTTGTTGTGGGGATAAGATTGAGAAGCTGGAGGAGGATGATGTAAGCCGTTTTGACTTCTTTGCAAAAAAAAAAAAAAGCAGGATATAAATTAAATAAATAGATAATACATAAATAAAGATGGGCCCCGTGATTGCTACTAATGCTTGTGGTGAGCCCCCTCCCGGAGCAATGTAGGAACAATGTATGCACGCCCCAGAGAATAATCTCTGGAATGCCTCCCCACCCTCCATTTGGCTGGTGGCACAGAATTTCTGGAGGAATTTGGGAAGTCTTCCACCCACTCACTAGCCAGACAACGGATGCCTCCATGAAGCTACTTCTGCAGCCTCTCACAGCCTGAGCAAGAAAATTGGGAAATGTAGACATGTCCTCTGCTCTCCCCCTCGCACTCATGAGCCTTCCCTTAATCTCACCTTCTATATCACCTCACTCTGAGGCATTGCAAGAGATTTTAGGCGGTGGGTCACACTGCTGACGGGATGTGGGTGTAGGGGAGGTTCCCACAGTCATAATACATGGAGCATTCTCTGACTGGATGCTGGAGAACTGGTTAGAAAAAGAAAGACTACCTTTTCTGTCAGCAGCCTCTCAGATGAGGAACTTCAGATGTACAAATTGAAGGAAATTAAGTGAGCTGCAGGAGCCAAATGTAGCCTTGGATCTCCTCTTTCTTCTGCTGCTGCTGTTGGACTTTAGGGGCTCACATAACTCCATCCAGTTGCTACCCTTCATCTCAGTTGCCATGCTGCAAGGATTCCATGGTTACTTGGCTACCTGGGTTTGTTGTCATCCACCATATTCTATCCCCTGTTAAAAACGAAACAAACACCACACTCACAAACACACACACATATACCACAGGAAGGTGTGTGGATCAACCTCGAAATTTATTTTTATTGTAATCCCTCCCTGTTCTTACCGAGCAAGGAACAATGCTGGCAAGTAGGAGCCATCTTCAGTGCTCAGCAGTCAGCCCCAAAGTCTCCTTTCCCCTTGGCCCTTTCCCAAGACACATCTGGATCCATCACAACACTCCTCAGGACAGTCTGGATAAAGCTTGCCACGAGATCTGGAAAAGGGTCCAAGGCCTCCCTGAGGAGCTCCAACCAAGGTCCTCATCACCGCTTTTCCACCTTAGCTGTCAGCCAGTCCCATCCTCAGAGACCCTCAGAGAAGACAGTGGTTGCAGCAGCAGCGGCCCCCAGAAGGAGTGAGTTTTGTTTTTCCTTTAAATATCTTTCCTTGCAAAAGAGCAGCTGGGCTCTTTCTAGACACCCAATGTGATAGACCGTGTACTGGTATTGGATCTGTCTGGTATTGGACTCCCAGATAAGATCTTTCATAATGATTGATCTGAAATAAAAGCATGTTCCTTAAATCCTTTTCTTGCAAGGAACAAATGCTCTACACCACCTGGACTGAGCATGCGCCAAAGACGTCCACGCCCACTCCCTGCTCCACATGTGACTGCTATGGCCAGCGAAGGGCAACTGCTTCTGATGATGGCCACGCTTTGTGTCTGCACTTTTAAGTATTCAGTCAACAAACCTAATTCACACACCTGAGCCAGGCACAATAAATGAAAGTATGAAGAGGAAGCCTGGGCACCTGCGGGGGGCATGCCATTGTCGCTCTTCTTGTTCTTGTTCCTGCTCTGATTCTTATTTAGGCTGCCTTTCTCATGGTAGCTGAAACATTTTAAAAGCAACAACAATAAGAAAGCAAAAATAAGTAAATGAATACACGACAAGTGATGATAATAAATATACTGAGAGCCCAGAAAGGGCTAATGCAATAGTCCCCCAAAACCAGTCAACACAAAGCACATTAAGCAAAACTCATGAGAAATATTCGGAAGCCAATGGGTGTCTGTAGCCCACAGGCCCTAACACATCTTGGTTAAAAGTAGGATTCCCATGCCTTGCTCATATTAATTAAAGATTAACTAAATAATTAATTTAATAACCTCCTTGTGCTCCATCCATCAAGACCAAACAAACAAGGAAAATGGAAAAGCTTGCTTGCTTGCTTTCATTTCTATACCAGCCCACAGCTGAAGCTCTCTGGGTGGTTTGTATACTCCATAAAAACAGATGATAAAGATACAATCAGATATCATAAATTCAAAAAAAACATTAAAAAGTTTAAACAGCTAAAAACAGCTCATAAAAACAGATAATAACAAATAGTAACAAAAAGTGTTTGCTAGTGGGTGCCCCTCCCCAAGTTTAAAACTCTTTTCTTCCAAGGGTTTAAGACAGCCAAATCCAAAGCGGCTCCCAAGAGTGGTGTACTTGGTGGGCTGCAGGGATTTTGATTGTTTTCAAGGCTGGGTTTTGCTCTCCTTTTGTATCCAATCTGAGAAAGTACTATTTGTGGAGAGGGGGCTGAATAAATGGGACACATTTTTCAGTGTAAAGGTGATCTCCCTTCAACAAGAACCCAGATCTTGTGATTTTGGAAGTAATTATAAGATTTTGGACTAGCTTCTTCATGGAAAAAGAGTATTTATAGTGGAGAAAAGGAGCATTCAGATGTAGAAAAAAGCTTCAAAGGTTATGTCTGGGAGCAACTTTTCAAAAAGGAAGTCTAGATCAGGCTGAAAGACACAGTGGTATTGCTGGGACAGACCATGGGGTGAAGATATGGGGCTTCATGCTCCAAAACAGCTAGGGATGAATGAGTTTTCTCAAATTTGTCCTGTTGGTATGTTGTGGATTATCAGGCATCATTCATTCTGTTGCCTGCTCACTGATGGAATCAGATATTTTAAGGATGCAGGAGAATCTGGCTCCTGCCCACAAATGCATCCTGCAATAATGTGCAGTTGCTTAAATCCGGATGGTCCACTGCAGAATTCGTGTGCCTTCCAGCCACCCGGCTGCTGCGAGGACTGCGGGTCAGAGTCGTAGAAACCCGCACTCCTCTCAGTGTGTTGCCAAATTCTCAGAAGTCTACTTACTGCTGCTGACCGCTAGTTGAGGCAGCGGGGAGTGGAGGAAAGGCACCCTGCGAGGAAAGTGCTTTGGTGACAATGGTTAATCAGGGCTGCAGCCCCACGCTGCTTCCGCTGAAAGGAACTCCTCAGGTCTGAGTAGCCGAGTGCTGCCAACCCCGTCAGACACGACCTTTCAGGGTGTCCAGCCATCAAAGGCATCAGCTTGCCGAGAAGGGCCAGTCCTTGCCCTGCCAGTTCCCTCACTGGGCATGCCGGACTGGCTTGGATCTCAGATGTGTGTAATACTTACATTTAAACAGGGGCATGGCCAGGGGTAGGGATGGGGTTTGATTCTTGGAAGGGTGCCTCTAATTTTAATCAAGGAAAACTGTGTCCTCCTTGCTATGAAATGTTTGGGAAAACTCCTCCCCACACCCCAATTTCAATGAGAGAGGGATCAAGTGTGCTGGCAACAGAGATCCTTGATGTTAAATTACAGCATCTCTCAGCCTTAACGTAATGAAAAAGCATGTTGACAGAGAAATGAGCAACAGAATTTTCCTAATTCTCATCCCTTTGAGGTTGCAAAATAACACTAAGCAATAGAAAATTGGGCTGGAGAAGCAAATCCTTGTTGTTTGTTCAAAAGATTCCAGAGCCCTTTCAAATTGGACTTGGAGCAATGTATCTGCATAAGTCAATATGTTAAAATAATTAAAGGCTGCCGGATCAAGCAAAAGGGCAGGAGGTATAATCTTGGCCCCAAATGCTACAGCAGATGACAAATTGAACAGACATCTTCCATCCTTGGCAGGGAAGAATGAGCAGAGATCTAAAGTATATGTGTGCAGGGGAGGGGGGCAAATAAAACCATGCCCTTTAGGGGGATGGTAATGAATGGAAGGTGCCTAGAATGAATGCTTCTCCTTCTAAGGTCAGAAGAATGCAAAATGACAGGATCAAAATCCTCTTCATTTTATGCAAAGAGATTTAATCTCATGCCTCAGTGGAGGCTAGCCGGAATTGTCTTCTGTTCCCTACCCCTCAGCACAAGTTTTAGAATATATCATGCCCTGTTTTTCTCCCTTGCCAATAACAGTCCCAAAAGGATGCTGTGAAATCCCTCAACTTGTTGCAGCTTCAAGAACAATCCATCTGCCTTGCAAAAGTCACACTGGGAGGGAGCCACACCAAGTGTCTTTCTGTCTCTTCTTGCAGTGCTCCCCAAGGCAAAACATCACATTGCGTGAAATCCAGGCCTTGTGCTGAGAGAAGTACCCCTGGCCCTTTTGTTCATTTAGGATATTTGTAACCCACTTTTAATTTCAAATAAAACCTCTCAAGTGAGCAACAGTCCAAGGTAATATCAAACTAAAAAGGTAAAGAACAAAAGACTCCCAGAGAGGTCCGCCTGGCGCCATCATTATTTGTTTTTCGGCACCAGGCTAAGACTTTTTTATTTAAAACTTATTTTAATTGTTAACTTATTATGTATTTATATGTTTTAAATTTTTAAGCCGAGATGTCACCGGGCTTTTTAATTTTTAATTGTTTTAATTGTTATTTATATGTTTTAATTATGTCGTGAACCGCCCTGAGGCTTTGTTGCGATGGGGGCGGCATAGAAATGTTTTAAATAAATAAATAAATAAATAAATAAATAAAATGGGGTGACGGGGAAGCAACAGATTAAACTATCAAACCCAGGGATAGACAAATCAGCCAGTTGCTCTTTCTCCTACTTCACATTGTTCTTACATCTCAAATTCTTTCTTGCTTGCTTATGAAAAAAAAAAATGGGAATCTTGTTAGCTTCTTAGTAAGTTATGAACCAAATCAAACTTTTACTTATCTGCAGTGGCCAAATCCAATCGGCCAAACCTTCCTAGCATGAAAAGGACTTGTGTTGCACCTGTTAAAGATGCAGACCATCTTTAATGCAATCCTATCTAAAAATGCAGACAAAATACAGAGATGGTGGCCCTCCTTCATCACCATGAACTTGGCTCTATATGCAGGGATTTAAACCAGACTTGGAAGAGAAGCACCAAAGCTATCTGTCTAAATCAGGGATCGGCCACCTTAAACACTCAAAGAGCCCTTTGGACCTGTTTCTCACAGAAAACTAAGCACTGGGAGCCACAAAACCCTTTTAACATCTAAAATGAAGATAACACTGCATATATCATTTTTTATCTTTATGCTATGTGTAAAAAAAACTACAGTGTGTTGCATTTGTGAAATCAATGAACTGCAACAGAGAAAACAATTTTTTATTTTTGCATGCAACAAAAATATTTTGAACTCTGAAAAAAAGACGCTGGGTTGAAGGTTACTTTCAAACAAAATACTCAATGTCTATTTGAGTCCTCCTCGTATTAATGAAATAAAAAGCCAAACTTAACTTATGATTTTTGCTCAGATCAACCTTCCGCAACAGTTCCGAAATGGCTTTTTTTCTCTCATCTCCATCCGGATATTTTTCAGCAAAGTCTGTGTGTTTATTCTGGAAATGTCTTGCAACATTCGACTTTTTGTTGTTTGCCAATTTCTCATCACATATTAAGCATACTGGTAAACCAGTCTCATCAGCAGTGAAAGCAAATGAATCTGCCCACGTACCATTAAAAGTTCTGTTTTCTTCTGAAACTTTTCTTTTCATGGTTGGCCTACCGGGGGTCAAAAAGCTCAATAAATTGCATGCCGGCAGGTGTCGCACATTGGCGGTTGTGATGCGTATTCTGAGCGACAGGGAGCCGCAGCAGAGGGATGAAAGAGCCACATGCAGCTCCGGGTTGCTGACCCCTGGTCAAGATGGATGACTGTCTCAGTTTTGATTTCTGCCACATTCAGTTCTTTAAAAACCTCTGAGTTCTTCTGCTCCCATTACTGAGGAAATTTGTGAGCTTCGGAAAGTTGCTGTGATTCCCTGACCTGAGCAAATGCATTCCCATCCCTGGCTGAAACCTTTGGGAACACAGGAGGTCCCCATGCGGAGAGCCAGTGGGGTGGGGTGGTGGAGCTCTGGCTTCTGGTCCCTGCAGGGCCATGAAGCTCAATGATGGACCTCAGTCTCACCTACCTCACAGGATTGTTGTGAGAAGAAAATAGAAAAGAGGTAGCTCATCTTGCATTTTGGCATATAATGCATTGGGATATAATTTTAATGTAATATTGCTACTCCAAATGCAGCAGATCAGAACACTTGCCCAGCAAAACCTCCTGGCTAGCAATGCAGGCCACAGCAGTGCTGAAGCACCGCAGGTAGGCTTGTTCTCCCTTATCATAGAAACAGAAAAACTGAGCGAGTCAGAAGGGGCCTCCTGGGCCATCTAGTCTGACCCCTGGCTCCAGCAGACTCTGCTCATGACATGCCCACCATGTGCCTGTCCAGCCAGTCCATGAACATGCGCCCTCAGCATGTGCTACCCGGTCATCCTAAGTGGACATGCTCTGGCCACGTCCTTTCTTACTCTGTTACTACGGTGGCAGGCTGGCTGCATCTGCAATGTAACAGGAAAAAAACAACACCAATAGCCAAGGAGGTGGAAGGGATCCATTTGGGGGTGACGATCCACTGGATTCCCTGAGCTCGGCTCCCCTTTGCAGCAGCCCGGAGTTCGAGGTTCTTGCGGGTGCACCCATTGTGTGCAGGAAAGCTTGCTTTGTAGTTTTGCTTTTAAAATCAGGAAGGTTTAAGGAATAGAATAAAACTCAGAAGGAGCAGGAAACCTGGCAGGTGCCCAAAGACACCTGTGGGTACCATAATGGAGACCCCAGATTAGGTAATACAAAATGTTTGGCATCATAAATGGCTTTAACTCCTCTCGCTCTCTTGCTCTCTCATTCTCTCTGGGTAAATACAATAAGAAACACAGAGAGACAGAGAGAGAGAGAGAGAGAGAATGAGAGAGAGAATTCCCCTAAGTGAGGGAAAAGGCAGGGGGAGAAAACATGTTAAAATACATGCCCAGACATACTCATTACTTACATCCCCTTTAAAATAAATGTGAAAAGGAAGGGAAAAGCAGGATGTAAAACTTCTATTTCAAATATATGTGTTAGCAGAAGGGGTGCATATACTTAAATAAACATTGATATGAGACTGATGTCTGTCAGATGTATGTTCAAATGTAACATTCCGTCTTCAGGCCACTGAATGACAGTTCTGCTTCACTGGTTGCCAGTTGTGGGTCCTGAGATGTTCATAACAGGGAAGCGTCCTGCAGCATTCATGTGTGTGTGTTCAAGTTACCCCCAAAGATGAATCCTCCAAATTTTCTTTGTCTGCCAGGGAAACTTGCTTGGCACACTTTCTTCCCCTTCAACAAAGGCTACCCCTCTCAGATTCCCGGCAAAGGATGGCATTACAGATACTGTGTATTTAAGTTTGCTATAGAGCTTTGACCTCAGAGAATGCTATTCTTCACTGCAGTGCTAATTGTGTAGGATGAGGCAAGAGGATTTGGAAAATGCTTGGACCAGAGCCAGTAAAGATCAAGTCAATGAGAAGTTCTGAATCCTGATCTAAGCCGCAAGAATGCTGGAATCGGCACAGTGCGGGGATTTTGTAGAGAATACGGATAGGAGGGTCTTTTGTGAAATACGTATCCCACTTTCCCAGTTTCCCCCAAATTTAGCCTATTTCTGCCCTACATAGCCTTGGAAACAAGATTAGGAAGACCTGCCCCTCCAAGTCAGTGCTTGAGACTTGAGGCTTGCGGTTGAGAGGACAGGCTCAAACTCGTTTGCCCCTGGGAAATGCTTTGGAGCAATCTAGGACTGTGTACAAGGGATGGGCCCCACTTGAACCAAAAAGGAACCAGACTTCTAGTGTATGACGTCAAAAGGTGGCAAGGTAGTTCTTTAGCTGAACTCTAGGATTCAGCCTGCAGGAATGAATGGGGAGCATTCAGTTCAGGTACAATTCAGTTCGTGTTAAGATGCTCAAATATTCAAGTGCTGATATATAATGTGTACAGGAGGACTGGAGAGTGCCCAGTGTAACAATTTTTAAGGGATCCAGGGGGATCTGGGGAATTACAGGCCTGTTAGCTTAACATTGGTTCTTGGTTAAACTAACAGGCCTGTTAGCTTCAATTTGGTTGAAAGTATTCTTAAAGATAGAATAAACAAGCACATAGCCCTGGTGGGAAAAAAGGTTGGGAAAAAATCAAAATCGTCTCTGCAAAGGGAAGTCCTGTCTCACTGACCTGTCAGGGTCTTTGAGAATGTCAGTAAGTATGTGAACAAGGCTGATCCGGTGTACATTGTTTACTTGGACTTCCAAGAATCCATCTTGATGGAGCCTCGGACCCTCTTGGTGGATTCCCTCACCAAAGACTCCTGAGCAGACTTAGTAATCATGGAATAAGGGGCAGGGTCCTCATATAGATCATAGACTGGGTAAAGAACAGAAGTCAGAAGGTGGGAATAACTGGTAATTTCTTCCAGTGGAGGAATGTGAAAAGAGGAGTCCTGCAGGGTTCTGTATTGGGATTGATGCTTTCCAAGGAATCAGGAGTAAGCAAGCAGTGGCCAGAATTATAGCACCAAACCTTTCTAGGGTGGCTAAAACCCAAAGGGTTTGCAAGCAGATCCAAAAAGATCTGTCCAAGCTGGGAGAATGGGCATCAAAATGGCAAATGCACTTCAATGTAAACAAGCATAAGGAAATGCATATTGGAGCAAAATGTCCACAATCCATGTATGGGCTGATGGGTTCTGAGCTTGCAGTGATGGAGCAAGAAAGAGATCTGTGGGTTGTGGTGAACAGCTCAGTTAAAATGTCAAGCCCCTGTGCAGTTGCTGTGAAAAAGGCCAACTCCATGTTAGGCATAATGAGAAAAGAAATTGAAAATGAAACCACCAGTGTCAGTTTTGCCCTTCTACGCATCTTTGGTGAAATGCCACTTAGAATATTGTGTGCAGTTCTGGTTAGCGTACCTGGAAAAGGGCATGACTGAGGAGGGCTTTAAACTGAAGTATACGGGAGAGGGAGATGTGCAGCATGGTGTCACGTCGCCTGACAAAGGCTTATATATTTCAGCAGAGAAAAAAACCCCATGCAGGGCCCAACACCAGTTTCCCAAAAAATGTTGGAAGAAAACCAGGGCACAGCCAGAATGAACTTCGATGTCTCTACGCCAATGTCCAGGGTATGGGAAACAAACACGAACCAGACCTCATAGTACACAAGGGCAATTATGATCTTACAGGAATAAATGGAACTTGGTGGGATAAAACACACAACTGAAACGCTACAGTTGATGGATACAACCTGTTCAAGAGAAACAGAAAGGACAAAAAGGGAGATGGAGTCACACTGTACATAAGAGGCACATTATCTGCAGAGAAATACAAGAAGCAGAAGTAGTTGCCCCATTAAAAACATCTGGTTTAATTTAAAGGGAGCAAAAATGATAAAAACATAGTTATTGGTGTCAATTACTGACCACCCAGTCAAAAAGAGGACGAGGATGCAACCTTCGAAAAGCAACTTGCCAGCATTTCCGCAAATGATGTAGTCATCATAGGGAACTTCAGTTTCCCTGATATATGATGGGGGACAACTTGTGCCAAACATGGCCTCTCCAAGAGATTCCTGACTTGCGCTGTCAGCAACTTTCTTCAACAGAACGTAGAGGAAGGAAGAAGAGCATCAGCTATCCTCCTTTTAATACTAACTAACTAACTAACTAACTAACTAACTAACTAACTAACTAACAAGGATGGGCAAAATAGCAGCCATGGGAACTCTAGGGGAAAGTGACCATGGGATACTAGAATTCTCAATTATAAAGGAGACAAAGGTTAATTGCAGGTAAACACATATCCTGGACTTCAAGAAAGCCAAATTTAAGCAACTCAGAACAATGATAAGCAAAGTCCTATGGCAACTCACTCTTAAAAGAAAATAATTCCAAGATTGGTAGGAAATCTGAAAAAGAAGATTCTACAAGCACAACTATGAACAATTATGACCAGAAAAAGGTGTAGAAGACAAAAGAGGAAGCCCATGTGGCTCCACAAAAAGATAACTGATAGCCTAAAAGAAAGAAGGAAGCAGGGCTGGGCCACAAAGGAAGAATATAAACAAATAGGGAGGAATTGCAGGGATGCCACCAGGAAGGCTAAAACAGGAAATGGACAGATAATTACGAGGGATGCTAAAAACATCAAGAAAGCCTACTTCAGATACATCCAGAACAAAGATATGAGAAAGAGAAGGGTGTCCAGCTGCTCAAAGTGGATGGCAGAGTAATAACAAACAACAAGGAAAAGGCAGAGGCACTCGATTCCTACTTCGTCTCAGTCTTCTCCCACAAGGAAATCTACAACCAAGAGGAAGTACAGGATGAAAGTGAAAGATGGCAGCTCAAGGTTGACAGACAAATGGTCAAGGAATTCCTAAATGGAATAAACATGTTAAAATCCCCAGGACCTGATGAACTCCATCCCAGAATCATAAAAGAGCTAGCAGAGGAACTCTCAGAACTACTGGCTATTATTTAGATAAATAATAACAGGAAAGTTTGGCCTTGGAGTACAAAATGAAGCAGGACACAACTGATAGAATTTTGTCATGAGAACACAATGGTCATAGCAAACACTCATTTCCAACAACAACCCAAGTGACAACTCTACACATGGACATCCCAGACGGTCAACACAAAAATCAGATTGACTATGTGCTCTGCAGCCAAAGATGGAGAAGCTCTATACAGTCAGTAAAACTAGACCAGGAGCTGACTGTGGCTCAGATCATGAGCTTCTTGTTGCAAAATTTAGGCTTAAATTGAAGAAAGTAGGGAAAAGCACTAAGCCACTCAGGTATGACCTAAATCATATCCCTGATGAATATACAGAAGAGGTGACAAATAGATTTAAGGAATTAGATCTGACAGACAGAGTGCCTGAAGAACTGTGGACGGAGGTTCGCAACATTGTACAAGAGGCAACAATTAAAACCACCCCAAAGAAAAAGAAATGCAAGAAAGCAAAATGGCTGTCTGAGGAAGCTTTACAAATAGCTGAGGAAAGAAGGAAAGTGAAAGACAAGGGAGAAAGAGAAAAATGCAAACAATTGAATGCAGAATTCCAGAGAATAGCTAGAAGAGATAAGAATGCCTTCTTAAATGAACAGTGCAAAGAAATAGAAGAAAACAATGGAATAGGGAGGACCAGAGATCTCTTCAAGAAAATTGGAGATATGGAGGGAACGTTTCATGCAAAGATGGGCATGATAAAGGACCAAAATGGCAGGGACCTAACAGAGGCAGAAGAGATTAAGAAGAGATGGCAAGATTACAAAGAAGAACTATACAAGAAAGAACTTAACATCCCTGATAATTATGATGGGGTGGTGACTGACCTTGAGCCAGACATCCTGGAATGTGAAGTCAAATGGGCCTTAGGAAGTCTGAGCAGCAACAAAGCTAGTGGAGGTGATAGTATTCCAGCTGAGCTATTCAAAATCCTAAAAGATGATGCAGTAAAAGTGCTACACTCAGTAAGCCAGCAAATTTGGAAAACTCAACAGTGGCTGCAGGATTGGAAAAGGTCAGTTTACATTCCAATCCCAAAGAAGGGTAATGACAAAGAATGTTCAAACTACTGCACCATTGCATTCATTTCACATGCTAGCAAAGTGATGCTCAAAATCCTACAAGCTAGGCTCCTGCAGTATGTGGACCGAGAACTACCAGGAGTACAGGCAGGATTTCGAAGAGGGAGAGGAACTAGAGATCAAATTGCCAACATACGCTGGAGTTGTTGGAAGTTCCAGAAAAATAGCTACTTCTGCTTCATTGACTATGCTAAAGCCTTTGATTGTGTGGATTACAACAAATTGTGGCAAGTTCTTAAAGAGATGGGAGTACCAGACCATCTTATTTGTCTCTTGAGAAACCTATATGCGTGTCAAGAAGCAACAGTGAGAACTGGACATGGAACCACTGATTGGTTCAAAATTGAGAAAGGAGTTCGGCAAGGCTGTATATTGTTGCCCTGCCTATTTAACTTATATGCAGAGCACATCATGAGAAAGGTGGGGCTAGATGAATCACCAGTTGGAATTAACATTGCTGGGAGAAATATCAACAACCTCAGATATGCAGATGATACCACTCTCATGGCAGAAAGTGAAGAGGAACTAAAGATCCTCTTGATGCGGGTGAAGGAGGAGAGCGCAAAAGTTGGCTTGAAACTCAACATTAAGAAAACTAAGATCATGGCATCCGGTCCTCTCACTTCCTGGCAAATAGATGGGGAAGAAATGGAGGTAGTGACAGATTTTATTTTCCTGAGCTCCAAGATCACTGCAGACGTGGACTGCAGCCAAGCAATTAAAAGATGCTTGCTCCTGGGGAGGAAAGCTATGGAAAATCTAGACAGCATACTAAAAAGCGGAGACATCACCCTGCCAACAAAAGTGCGTATAGCCAAGGCTATGGTTTTCCCAGTTGCAATGTATGGCTGTGAAAGCTGGACCATAAGGAAGGCTGAGCGCCGAAGGATTGAGGCCTTTGAATTGTGGTGCTGGAGGAGACTCCTGTGAGTCCCCTGGACCGCAAGGTGATCAAACCAGTCAGTCCTAGAGGAGATCAACCCTGACTGCTCTCTAGAAGGCCAGATGTTGATGATGAACCTCAAATGCTTTGGCCACCTAATGAGAAGGAAGGACTCCCTGGAGAAGAGCCTAATGCTGGGAACAATAGATGGCAAAAGAAGAAGGGTTCGGATGGCAGAGGATGAGGTGGCTGGATGGAGTCACTGAAGCAATCGACATGAGCTTGAGTGGTCCCCAGGGGATGGTGGAGGACAGGCAGGCCTGGAGGAATGTTGTCCATGGGGTTGCGATGGGTTGGACATGACTTCGCAACTAACAACGACAACATTTTGATAAATCTTGGAAAACAGGGGAAGTGCTAGGCAACCGGAGAAGGGCTAACGTTGTCCCTATCATCAAAAAGAGGAAAATGATGAAACTGAGATCTTCCAACCAGTTAATCTGACATCAATCTCTGGGAAAATTCTGATGCAAATTATTAAAAAATTAGTGTGCAAACACCTTGAAGAAAATGCAGTGCTTAATAAAAAGCCAACA
This sequence comes from Varanus komodoensis, assembly GCF_004798865.1. Classification (NCBI taxonomy): domain Eukaryota; kingdom Metazoa; phylum Chordata; class Lepidosauria; order Squamata; family Varanidae; genus Varanus; species Varanus komodoensis. The sequence goes on from NW_025335440.1 coordinate 2,764,720, forward strand.
TGGATTTATCAAAAAGAAATAAAATCCTGTCACACTAACTTAATCTCATTTTTTTTGACTGGGTAATCTCTCAAATGGACAGAGGGAAGACTGTGGACAGAATCTACCTAGACTTTTGCAGAGCTCTCAGCATCGTGCCCCATGACATCCTGATAAACAAATTGGCAAAACATGGACTAGATAGAAAAAACTGTTAGGTGTATCCAAAACTGACTGGTAAATCAGAAAGAAAGAGTGCACATCAAGGGCACCTTCTCAAACTGGAGGGAGGTAACCAGTGGGGTGCCACAGGGTTCAGTCCTGGGCCCAGTGCTGTTCAACATCTTTATTAATGATTTAGATGAGGAAGTACATGGAAAGATAATCAAATTCGCAGATGATACAAAACTGGGTGGAATAGCAAACACCCTGGAAGACCGAATGAAGATCCAGGGCGATCCTGATGGACTTGAACACTGAGCTGAAGGCAACAGAATGAGATTCAACAGGGGCAAGTGCCAAGTCCTCCACTTAGGAAAAAGTGCATGAATACGAGATGGCCAGTGAGAGCCAGTGTGGCACAGTGGTTAAGAGCACAGGACTGGGACTCAGGCGATCTGGGTTCGAGTCCCCGCTCAGCCATGGAGCCAACGGGGTGACTTTGGGCCAGTCACGGAATGTCAGCCCAACTTACCTCACAGGGTTGTTGTGGGGATAAGATAGAGGAGGGGAATGATGTGAGCTGCCTTGAGCCCTTTGTAGGAAAAAGGCAGGATATAAATTGATAAATAAATGGCTGAAGAGAAATAAAAAATACCTTGGAGTAATTGCGGACAACAGGCTAAATATGAGTCAACAATGTGATGCAGCTGCAAAATGGCAAATGCTATTGTGGGATGCATTAACAGAAATATTAATTCCAAATCACAAGACATAATAGTTCCCCTCTACTCCTCATGGCCTTCCTGGCTACTTCTAGCTCTACAATTCTATGATTCTATGAGTTGGGGAAAGTGCAGAGAAAAGCAGCTAAAATAATCAGGGGGTTGGAGCAACTCCCCATGAGGAATGATTACAAGAAGTGACATTTTTGAGCTTAGAAAAAAGACAAGTATGGAAAGACATGATAGAGGCAGATAAAATTATGTATGGTGTGACCATTTTCTCTCCCTCCCATAATACCAGAACCCAATGGGGTCATCCCATGAAGCTGACTGGCGGGGGATCCAAGACAGGTAAAAGGGAGGCCTTCTTCACACAGTACATAGACTATGGAAATCACCACCCCAGGAAGTTGAGATGATACCAGTGCCAATGGCTTTAGAATGGGATGGAACAAATTAATGGAGGAGAAGGCTATGGACAGCTACCACCCTGGTGGACTATGCACTGCAGTGAGAAGAGGAGAGCAGCAGGCCCACCAAGCAGTTGCAAGGAGCCTGAGCAGGGAGAGGTCTTGCGCCTGCCTCGCTTGAGGAATCCTGGGGCAGTTGGTTTGTCAATCTGTGAATGAAGTGCTGCACTGGGTGAACGACTGGTACAGCCCAGCATGGCCTTTCTTCTTTTCTTACATAGACCTGATTAAATATCCTGGGTGCAGCAACCAGTATAGAACAGGGCCAGTTCAGGGCTGCCTCAGGGAAAGGGCAAGATGGCTCTCTCCCATGTTCGCAAGGCAACTGAAGTGTCTGTTCAGCCTCAGTGACAGAAGCGTGTCCACGGCCATGCCTGAGGGCAGCCGGAGAGACTGTGTAGCATATGCAGGTCAGTCCTGCAAGGGAAGAGAATAGCTGGGTGGGCCGGGGCCTTGGAAGAACAGCCAGAACGCTGCAGCACCGGCTCTTTGGGGCCATTTCCTCATTCTGCTTGATGTTGGGCTTGCCTTCTGCCTCAGATGCCGCCGAAGGGCATGGGGAAGTGGCTGAAGCAGGGCGTGGGCGCCAGACCCTTGAATTACAGCAGGAAAGGACAAACTTGTGCCGCCCAGGGTCTCCTGAAGTAACTGATTTGGGCATCACTAAGGCAAGGGGGGCCGTCTCTACAAGTTAGCGCCTGGTCCCCCAAACATCTCCCATCTTGTTAGTACTGTCATTGGACCCCCTCGTCACGAACCCCAGAAATAAAAGGAGAAGACGGATGAACAGCAGCATTGCTGAGCACATCAGGCCATTAGGGGCAAAAAGGATTCGCTGACCAGGAATTTATTTCAAACGTTTGCATCGGTGGCAAGACGGGCTGGCAGAAGTGGGTGTGTGCAGGAATCATTGAACAATCGGTTTGTCTCAGGAAACAGTGAAGTTTCAAAGAGGTTTGGAATGAAAGGCAATTGAAGATCTGTTCAATTTGCAAAATAATGAAGGCAGTTCTAACTACACACTGATGCCATAATTAGAGATAATTAAGTAATATGCAGTTTACTAAGAAATCTGGCATGATATTTCTATGTATATAGATAAGTGCATATGTAGTGCATGTTTGTAACACCAGCTGTTCCATCCTCAGCATTTGCAACACAGTAATCAGTGTGTGTGTGTTGAAAAGAAAACATTTGTGCATTAACAGCAATTGGTAATGAGCGACCAAGCTGGTCTGGCATTCCAGAGAAAGTTCTTGTTTCTGTCGCCAGATGGATGCCATTCCGCAAACTCTTTCTGCGGCCCTCCAGGTTCCTCCGAGTGATTGTAAGCACGGAGCACTTAGATGCTCCTGTTTTGCAGTATGTAGCTTAGTTCAGCTACCTGAGCCATTCCTTTGCCTCTCCTCTACAGCAGCCCTTCATTCTGCTTGCTACTTCACTCATTTCGTTTATGGGACTTCAATATATTTCAGAGTTTCACAAAAGGCTCGTCTTGTCCGCGCCTGTGCAGCTCTACTTGCAGCATTCCCTAGAATGGGCCAATCCCCACGAATGGACAAAAGCAATGCAGTGGAAGCACTTGGCCTAGCATTTGGGTGGACTTAAAGCCACAACACAATTCCTTCTTGTATGATTTTGACCACTGTTCCATCTAGTTCAGCATCATATATTCCAATGGGCAAATAACCCTCCAGGTTTCCATACAGGGGTGTTTCTCATGTAGTGGTGGGACTATGCTTGGGACCTTTCACATGAAACATGTGTACTGAGCTGCAGCCCTTCCCTTTATTTGTAAAGTTTGTTTCATTTTACCTTGGTATTTTACATGTTTTGAATTGGATTTGCATTCTGCCTCAGGGGTCAGCATTGCTGGAAAGGTTGCTTTAAAAATCTGAATAAAATGCATACATGCATAAAATTTGAATCTTTTCCTTCATGTAGATCTTTGGAAAATAGTGCTGGGAAAGACGAAATATCACTGCTGGTTGAGCAGGAATATTTGAGCCTCACCCAAGAGAATGCAACGGAGCTCGCCCTTCAAAGATCTGAGGAGACCAAGGGGCCCCCAGTGGCTCCATATAAGCCCCCCACTAACAACTTTCCAATGGCAAGTGATGGAGACCAGGCGTTAGAAGAGAGGGAGGTGATGGAGAATGTCTACAGAGTCCTCACTGGGAACAAAAGGGAGGTGAAACTGAGGACTCTTTCAGATGTCCAGCTTTCCACAAAGTCCACCGTCACAGGCATCTGGCTCCCTGCAAAATTAATCTACAAGAATGCCAAAAGCACAGAAAGTGGAACCGGTGCCATGATGGCCTCCAACACTCAACTCACCAAGCTCTTGGCACAGCTCCCCCTGAAGCGTGTTGAGGTTGCCAAGGCTCTAGACAGCAAAATGGTGGCCGAAGAAACCAAGTTGATCAAGGACCTGCTGCAAAGCAACATGTTTGGATCTGTGCCCCCAAAAGACAACATGGCACGGCCTCCACCAATCATGGCTGTGGGAGAAAGTCAAGGAGCCGGACAAAAGAAGCAGCTGCCAGTGTTTGCTAAGATCTGCTCAAAGACTGAGCCTGAGCTGGTTTCTGATGGACTCTGCCAAAATCATGGTAAGGCTTGTGGGATCTGAGATTGCAGAAGGATTTGGAAAGGCAAAGGGGGTGGGAGAAAGGGGTATTATTTCCCTTTGTGAGCAGAACTCATGATTTAATGTAACGTCTCCTGACTTGGAGCCCTCCCAGTGTGCTGACCTACAACTTCCATCATCTCCTGACTGGACTGAGAAGGCTGATTGAATGAAACTGATCAACAGGAAATGTCTTGGCAGGACTGACAAAGAGAATGCCTTCCTATATATCCACTTACAGAATTGGCCACTGTAAGATGTAGTGCAGGCCACTTGCTTAGGTAGATGCTTGAAAGGAGGGGTTAGAAAAAGCAAAGAGGATGGAGGTGAGGAACTGGTTTATATTGCAATCAAATGCCAAAAGACGCAGTTGCACATCCTTGGGCAGCAACTGGTTTAATGGGAGGATCAATGTTAATAAGTAGCTGTCAACTGCAGGTCAAGACAGAGATGCGAAATGCCCGCAGGATGGGGGGCTTGCATAGACAGCAGCCATCTCTGTACAGTGGGAGTTGCAGTCCAACACACCTGAAGACCCCAGGTCAGGAAAGGCTGGCTTGGACGATTCCACCCCATTTCATTCCTTATGCTGTTGTTTTGGGAAAGTGCATAGTTTCAGGCAAAGAGCTCCAGGCATCTCCATATAAGGTGGGGAAAGCTCCTGTGTCTGAATCCCTGGGGAGTCTCTGGCAGTTAGTTTAGAGCCCCTCAAGTGTGGGGGCAGATCTGACCTTGTTGGCCTTACCTGGCAACCAAGGGTCCTCCTAAGGCTTTGATGTCCTTATTCCAAGCATGGATTTGTAATTTTTCTATCCGGCCCTGGCATGTGGTTTGGACCGTCTAGTCGAGGCCACCTGTGATCAGGCCTGGACTCACCCTGTGCTTGACCCGTGCAGACTCCAATCTGGAACAGACAGGGCAGAGGCTGAGAACCTGAAGAAAACGAGCTATTGTCTGGCTGGCCGAAGGTGGCCTGCTCATTTGCGCTGCCTCTCAGCTCATTCATCAGATTCTGACCTGAGATACCGAGCCTGCTCTGCTAAGCTTTCCGGAACACAGAAGAGGGCGGCTCCAATGCCCGTGCTGTCTCAGTCTGACCTTTAAGGATCTGTCTGTGGTGCTAAACCATAGGCTCGCCCTCTGTTCAGCACCACAGGGAGAGGGAGAGGGAGGTGGCAAACCCACTTCAGCCCTTTCAGGGTTGAATTAAGGGTGTGCACAAATGGCCATGCAACATTCTCTCCCCCATTCAAAGAAATTGGGAAGGCAATTTCACAGGATTTCTCCAGGGGAAGGGAAAACTCTCGCCAATTTCTCACAGGCAGAGCTCAGCACTAGCCTGGGATGGGATGCACTTCCTCCCCTTTTCTGTAGGAGCCTTGGGTGGGACACAAGCTGCACTGCCAGTGCAAGCAGCAACAGCATGAGCTGGGTTGGCAGCCTGGCCACCATTTTGCATTGACCACAAGACAAGTGTGCAGAGGCGGCATCATGTCCGGCTGCAGGCAAGAGGCGGAGAGACATGGAAGCAAAGTTTCCTCCAATTTCCTCTAAGTTTGCTTCTCCCATGAAAGAGGCTTCCCTTTGTGTGGTGTTTCTGCAGTTACCCATTCATTACTGGAAGAGGGTTTGGTGAACACCCTGGGCAAACAAGTGGGCCCCTCACTGAACCAAGCCAGTGCTTTCCCTAGAAGCAAACTGAGGCTGTCATGCCTTGAGTAGGCAGAACTCCCTGGAGAAGACAGCCATGCTAGGAAGGCTGAGGGCAGAGGTTAGAAAAGTGGACCTGCTATGAGATGGACAGACCCCCTAAAGGAAGCCACAGCCCTGATCGTACAAGAGCTTGTAGGTCTTTCTTTCATAGGGTTGCCGTGAGTCAGAGGCATCACTGTGAGGCAGCCAAAGGGCTGTGCGTGTTCTTCCACATGCACACCTCATGGTTGCTCTGCAGCTGTCAAGCTGCCTGCACTTCCTGGTCTGGGGGAAAAATAATGGGGGGGGGGATTAATTGAAATGGGTTTTAACTGAAATGTGAGAATTCTAGGAAGCTACAGGCTGCCGTGTATGTAGGACTGTACAATGAAAAACAAGGCACTTAGGCATCCTTGGCCACTTCCTAGCACAAGATGCTCAAAACCAACTCATTAGAATCTCTGCAAACTTTTCTTTTTGGAAGCAGTTTCTTTGCTATCAAACAAAGGGGATGTTTGAAAAAGAAACATCAGTAAAATGTTCAGCACAGCGCTAGGCTGATTACAGAGGGCTTCGAACATGCAGTCTGCAGAGACAGCATTTAAAGCCCTGGGCTTAAGTAGGCAAATCCATTTCCATTTCTCCCACATTCACGCTTCTAAAATCTTGAATTCTTTTGGATGTGAAAATGGAGAACTTTGTCAATGTTGCTAAATTCCTATTAAAACCTGAACTGCATTTCTTACCCATTCCATAGTCAGGGCGTTGCTCCTTACTTCCAAAGCCAGGCCTTTGGAAACCTAGTGTGTGTGTGTGTGGAGGGGGGGGGCTGGTTTGCACAATCACAACCGTGGAACCTGCCCAGGATGACTAGTTGTTGTGGGTAACAAGCTGCCCAGGACCCACGGGCAACAAGCTACCCCACCTGGGCTTGCATGGCAAAAGTCACACTGTTGAGGGTAATTCTGCTAATGTAAGCAGCATGCGCAGGATGGTTCAAAACTACTGTGACAAAGCTGGCCAATGTGTCATAATCTTCAGAAAGTAGGGATGGGGTTAACTCCCCATCGGTCCTCTAAGGTTATTGGCTGACCTTGGGCCATTCACTGTTTGCTGGTCCATTGGGCAAAGGCTTCCCTGGGCTCTGCAAAGAAAGGACAAGATGGGAAGAAGTGATACAGGTTTCTAATATCCCCAGTGCCCTTGTGTATAACCCCACCTTGTGTTTTTCACAGCCACTTCAGCAGCCATTGATAAGAACAACCTGAAATACAGTGGGGGGGTCTTCACGCCACGATTTCCAGCAACCTCAACAGCCACCTCCTTAAAACAGCCGATGTGGCTCAGCCTGAACTACCCTCCACCTCCTCTTTTCCCAAACCACTCGAGTTTCCCTCAGTATCAGGTAATGGTGGCTGGAGTCGCAGTCAACAAGGTGTGCAAAGATCCGCAGAAAGGCAGGAGCAGTTTGCAAGGAGTTGGGGTGGGGGCTGGGGGGCAGAGGTCAAGCGTGGGGAGGGAGCACTGTCGAGGGGCTGTATGCAGGGCGCTCACATTTTGAAGCACTGCTGTGCAACTGAAGAGGAGAATGACGGTCCAGCCCCCAAAGGCTCCTTAGAGGTCCATAGGCGTTTCCAGAGTCCTGGTTCTAATTCTGGGAAACAATGTTGGCCTTGGAGCTTGGGCGCCACACACGCGGCCCCCTGCATTCCTCCACAGCTGGTGCAGAAGGATCTGTGCGGGCTGCATCTCTGAAGCCGAAGGGGTAGCGCTGGGGAAGGGGATTGGTGGGGATGAGGATGGGAGGAAAGGGCAACCACCAAGATGCAGCGCAATCTCATGAGGTCTCCAAAGGGCTGCCGGATGACAGCTAAATCCACCGCCGAGTCCTTTGGCAGGCTGTTAGGCTGGCAGAGGCCACCTTTGCCTTTGTGCTTCTCCCACCCTGGGGAGGGTGCCCACTTTCCTCTCAGTTCAGAGGCGTATGGGCATCCCCACTGATTTTCCCTTAGGTAATGGTCTTCCAGATGTACCAGAATGTGGTACACACACATCCACTGTTAAAATCAACATGACTTCAGAAATAAGTTAAATATTGAATAGTTTAAAAGTCTTCCTATTAATTAATTTAAAGGCAACATACAAGATTTACACACATGGGGCGGGGGAGAAATGATACAAAATCCAATAAATATGCATTCAACACAGGTTCAATAAAAACAGTGATTATTGACAAAACACAATAAAAACCAATATTACCAATTGAAAAATAAAAGAAAAACAAACACATAGCACAATGGGAAAGCCAGCAAAAATACACAAACCTTTGGAATTGTCCTGATGTCTCTTCAAAGCAGACCAACCCACAATGGAAGCTGATTCCATGGGAGCATAAAACCGTATGCTCATGGAAATACACAGACACACATGCAAAAGGACTCATTCTATGCATGTTCAGACAGAGACCTGTACCCTTAATTGGTGGATTGTTTGAAGCATAACTTGATTAATTGGTCAGGATAATTTTAGTTCTAGAACTGCAGGCAAATGGCACATTGTTAATCTTTATGTGCCGTTGTAGTTCCGGGTGTGTTAATGTCATGGGAATGAAAAAGAAATGATGGAAAGTGTCCTTTCTTCTGGACACGTAGTGGCTGCTGCATACATCTCCTCCAGTGCCTGGGAAACGTAGCGTGCTTCTTTAGTGATCTTTCTGAATTGTCATATTGCCTGTTTTTATCTTTGATTTCAAAATAAAATAAAATTTGAAGAAAGTAAGGAGGGAGAGCAAACCCTTTTTCTCAAGGGATTGGAAAAGCACAGGGTTTTTGTTCTTTTAATAGCTTTGGCTAGTTAATTAAGAAGGCAAAGGAGCTTTCTCCCCAGTGTAAGTTGCGACTGCAAGGGTTTCAGATCAGCACGTAGAATGGGAGGACTGCTTGCATCTGAAAGACATCCAGTGAATAGGTCTTCAGAGCAGTGCTTCAGAATGGAAGAGTTACAGCCACCATAACGCATGTTCACCTCATGTATTTTTCACAGAGTTTGTATCAGCAAAGAGCACGGATTCCGTACCAGCAGACGTTACACCCTCAGCTCGGCTGCTACTCCAGACAGGTACAGCGGGGACTTTCAGTATCTGCTCCAGCATGAATGGGTGGAGGAGAGGGCCAGGTTGGACCGGGGAGGGGGAGGGGGGATACGGCTTACTGGGCCTCGAGCCAGTCCTTTTCTCTTACCCTTCCTTTAAGCAACCCGAGAGGAATTTTGTGCAAAAACAAGCAGTGAGAGGTGCAGGGAGACTGATCAGCATGTCGGATTTGAAAGTGCTCTTTTGACAGTCATTGAATCAAGCAGTTGCCCGCTGGAGACGTAGAGGAAAGCTTGGCCAAAAACAATTCTGAAGGAAGCAATGGAGAGGGCACTGCAGCAAGAGCTTGCAAAGTACTTTCATAGAAACATAGAAACAGAGAGAGTCAGAAGGGGTCTCCTGGGCCATCTAGTCTGACCCCCGGCTCCAGCCGGCTCCACTCACAACATGCCCACCATGTGCATGTACAGCCTATCTTTGAACAGCCTCACCGATGGGGCCTCAACCACCTCCTGTGGAAGCTCATTCCACACCCTCGGAGTCCTGACTGTCAGGATGTGCTTCCTGGCATCTAAATGAAACCTTGGCTCCCTGAGTTTTGCTCCGTTGGAGCGCGTTCTGCCTTCCTCTGCAGGGGAGAACAGGTCTCTACCCACCTCCATGTGACACCCCCTCACATACCTATATGTCGCCAACAGATTCCCTCTGAGTCTCCTCTTTTCCAGGCTGAAGAGACCCAGTTCCCTCAGTCTCAACTCATACGGCATACCCTGCAAACTGGCCACCAACCTTGTGGCCCTACGCTGCACTGACTCTAACCTGACTATATCCTTTCTGTAATGAGGTGCCCGCAACTGGAGTATTGTGCTCAGTTTTGGGCCCCTCATTAC
>NW_025335440.1:2774454-2840361 GCF_004798865.1 Varanus komodoensis
TCTGAGTCTCCTCTTTTCCAGGCTGAAGAGACCCAGTTCCCTCAGTCTCAACTCATACGGCATACCCTGCAAACTGGCCACCAACCTTGTGGCCCTACGCTGCACTGACTCTAACCTGACTATATCCTTTCTGTAATGAGGGGCCCAAAACTGAGCACAATACTCCAGTTGCGGGCACACCAGAGTCATATAGAGTGGTAGCAATACCTCTCTTGATCTAGAAGCCACACTTCTGGCTATGCAACCAAGGGCGGCGTTCGCCCTCTTGACCACCGCATCACACTGCTGGCTCATGTTTAGCCTGCAGTGAACCAGCACCCCAAGTTCCCTTTCACAAGTGCTGCTCTCCAGCCACCTGTAACCTAACCTGTACTTATGATGCCTATTCCTATGGCCCAAGTGCAAGACCTTGCACTTATCCACATTGAACGCCATCCTGTTGTCTCCTGCCCACTTCCATAGTCTGTCCAGATCCTTTTGGATCTGGAGTACCTGCTCCTCAGTTGTGGCCACTGCTCCAGCTTTAGTATCATCTGTGAATTTGATCAGCAGACTGTTCACCCCTTCTTCCATGTCATTGATGAAAAGATTGAACAGGATCGGCCCCAGGACAGAGCCCTGGGGGACCCAGCTTGTCACTGGCCGCCATCCCGATGATTCCCCATTAATGGTTACCCTCTGCTTTTGGTCAGTCAATGCCCTAATCCACCAGACAGTGCTTTGGTGTATCCCAAAACTCCTCAGTTTCTTTATGGGGCACTTTGTCAAAGGCCTTGCTGAAATCCAGGTATACCACATCCACTGCATCCCCTCCATCTAGCCATCTCGAAACCTTGTCATAGAATTCCACAAGGTTTGTCTGGCAGGACCTCTTTTCGCGGAAGCCGTGTTATGTGGCTGTCAGCCTCTCTTCCCTATCTAGCATCACTAGATCTCTCTCTATTATGAGCCTTTCCATCGTTTTTCCTACAATGAACGTAAGGCTAACAGGTCTGTAATTCCCCATGTCCCTTCTACTACCCTTTTTGAAAACTGGGACCACTGATGCCACCCTCCAGTCCTCTGGAACTTCACCCGTTCTCCACGAGGCCTCAAAAATGGAGGCCAGCGGGCGTGAGAGAACCCCTGCCAACTCTCTAAGTACTCTCGGGTGTAACCCGTCAGGGCCTGGTGCCTTTGTAATGTCCAATGCCCTGAGGAGCCCCTCGACTTCAAGGGGGGTGACTCTAATCTGTGCCCCCAAGTCCCCAGCCTCATCTAATCTCCTGTGTGGATCTCCCCCGTCCTGCTTTGGGGAGAACACAGAGGCAAAATAGTCATTTAGCATCTGTGCCTGTTCCCTTGCATCAGTCACTGGATCTCCTTCCTCCTTATTCAGCTCCTAACAGAAGGACTCTTATTTTGGGCTGGAGCTTGCCAGGCATGCAGCCCAGCAACACCACCACCCTGCCACACAATCCCCACCTTTCCTTCCCAGAAAAGCCAGGCAGCTGAGCAATCATTGGAGCTTTTTAGAGCGAAGAGTCCCCACTTCCCTCTTTGTCACATGTGCGTGCGAGCAGCTGGCTACGTCCCCCTCATTGTGCACCTGCCTCAGGGCCAGCCATGCCCTTGGGTAAGGTGGCCAATGCTGTGCTGCTGGGGGCAGGGGAGGGGGATGCATCAAGAACAAAGAAGACGCTGCTTTGCATGTTAAAAAGCACCTGCTAATGGATAGATCCAAGTCAGAAATAATAATTATTCTTCATATAGAAAGCTACTCCATCTCACACTGCTATAGAACATGCGACTTCTCGGCAGCCTGAAGAAGCCATCCAAAGATTTGTCTTTGGATGATTGTCATCCTTAAACTCGGATTGGACTGGACAGCCCTCAGACAGAGAATGCTTTCAAAACAGAGGACAGTCCTCAGGCAGCCTTTCAAACAGCGGACTGCCCAATGTAAAGAAAAGACCTGTGGCCACCCTGCCACTGAGTATTGCGAGGCAGTTGCTTTTGCAACTGATTTTGGAGGCCAACAATGCTCCCATCTGTTTCTGACCCAGTTCTTGGAAGTCCTGCTGACAGAGGGGTACCACTCCTCTTCCTGGGCAGTGCTTGCAGTGTGCCCACATCAAACACATGCTGGGAAGTGTAAAGATAGAATTACCAGTGTGGATCTATGGCAAAGCACCTTCATGTGCTCCTAGCACATGGCAAGTGTACGTCTGCACAGGGCTCCAGTCAGATTGGAACCGAAGACCGGTATTACTGCTCTGGGATGGTCCAGAAGACAAGACAACTCCCAAGGCAAGAAAAAGGGCATGCTCACCCCCAAAACCCTTCATCTCTCTCTCACTGAGCACCAGGGAGCTTGGGTTCAGGACTGGCTCCCTGCCCTGGCTCTGTGAATGGACTTGTGGATGCATGAACAAAGTGGACCAAGGAAAGGGGAAAGGTCAGGCTTCCTGGCACGCATACCTCGGACCTAATTCCCTCACAACTAGAGATGCTGAGTAGTAGGACTGGGACAAAACTCAGTAGGATCTGTCCCTTGGGGATTCACGGGATTTCTCTCATGCTCAGCCAGGTCTCAGAAAGTGAGCTGAGCTGGAAGGAAGCCTCGCGGAATGCAGGTTGCAGTAAGAACAGGCTGCTTTCACGCCCGCTGCAGCAGCCTGAACAAAGGCATGGAGGGGTGCCACTGCCAGGCACACTCACCGGGAACCACAACAAAGCGGATCATTGTTTGGGGATCTGACCCTGGGGAATCGGGTGGATTCCGACCCCCTCACAGATCCCAACGACATACTGCTACAGGCTGAACCAGGCCAGCACTCGGCTTCCTCCATTTAATTTTTCCTCACAACTTGCAACCTGAAATGCAATAGCTGCCAGCATCCCATAGATCCTGGAACCTCACAGGGCCTTCCAGTGTTGTGTTGTGTTGGGTTGGGTTAGGCTATTTTGGCTTATATGAAACTTGAGGTCCCCTAGCTATGTTAAAACTAGAGATGTGTGAATCTGCACAGCTCTAGCTCACCAAAGCTCGCTGAATTCCACCTTGTTCCAGCTCAATTCTGGATCACATTGTGAGCTTTACTTTCTTCTTTCTACATGAAAATCAGTCCATATGTTCATTCATATGTATCTAACTGGAATAACCACGTGCATCTTCGAAATATATGCATTCTCCACTTGTTCATTAGAACACACTTGTGAACACTTTCCAGAAGTGTGTTTTTTTATGCATCTTTTCCAAACAGACTACACAATTGTGATCCACAAATCACACTGTGTGCAGAGGAATATCCATACTTGTGTCCAAGACCTTGTTCTGCTGGGACTATGTAAACCGGATACATCCTGACGAAAAAATGACCTGATAGGAGTTTCTTACACTTCCATAGCAGAGGCCAATGCCCTATTTCACTTCCAAACTCATAGGCACAACTTTGGTTTATAGGGAACATTAAAATAAATTATAGAATTTCAGAAGCTTAAAGAAGACATCAGTTTCTTCTGGATTTTGATGATCTTTGACAGATGTGCATTTGAAGAAAACCTGCATAGCCTCTGGCACTGAAATGAGAACTTCTATTTTAAGCTCTGACAAGAGGGATGGGGGAATACAATGGATGGACAGCAAAAAGACGAACTAAGACAGTAAAAAGTGTAGATCAGAAGTTGGTCACACTCTTGCTGTTCCCAGGGAAGACCCAATGGAAACTTGATCCCCCTCCAGTCAATGCTGAAGAGTATTTTGGCCCAAATGAAGCTCAAGGATAGAAGCTTCTGAAGTAAAATCGGAGGCTTCTAAACTAGAGCATAGGCAGAAATAAACATACGAATGAGGGAAAGAGTTAATGTATGGCTAGCTTGAGAAGATGGTCTTTGTTAACAAGGAAAGGGTTTTATATGGTATGGGGAATGTTGTGCTGCTGCAGCAGAAAGGAGCAGGGATTGCAAGATGGTTGTGAGGCAGGCAGATGCTTAAGGAGTCTGCTCCACAGTACAGTGGAAAGAAGAGACCTGGAAGGAATGTTTGCCCAAGGTTCACCAAGGTCCAATTTGCAGCTGTTGGGAAAATCCAAGTAAATCATTACAGAGAAAGGTTGCTTATGTGGACCTTTTTGATATAAAATCAGAACCACAGTGTCCCTGCTCCTCTCGCCCAGAAAGAACAGGAACCTTGACCAAGCTCTTCATCCCTGGGAAAAGGGGCAGCACTGGAGGCTCCATTATTCATGTGTTTCTTTCAGAGACTGAGGCTCTCCATCCACCCAAGGGGGCTGCAAGCGCTAATCCATTCTGGAATCTAGCTACCTCCCAGGCTGCTGAAAACCGCCCTGATTAGATTTTCTGTTCTGATGAAATCACCTCCTCCTGCCTGTCAAACCCCACAGCCAGGATCTGCTCCACAAAGTCACACGGCATGTTCAGACATTTATGGACTTCATCTGCAGGGTCTCAAAACAGACTGCACCCCCCTTCCCTGCTGTCTACTTTTTAGAAGCTATGAGGTCCAGAGTCCATTACCAGAGACAAATGGCAGAACTGACACTGTTAGGCAAGCAAACATCTAAGGAAACTCGAGGGCTTCCCTACTGTCTGTTCCTGAGGCACCAGTTCCAAGTGGGCCCACCCGATCCATAGCCATAGCTGGCTCTCCTTATTCATGAGAAGAACCTTGCTTCAGACAAGACCCTTCCTCTTGAGGAAACTGTGGGGAAAGTGCCTTCTGGCAGCCTGGTGGGTGCTCTCCTGACAGCTCTAAGTGTCCCACCTGGTCTCCCACTGCAGTGCAGAAGGAACAGAGTTAAAAAGCACATCTGGCCCAGAATGGACTTGAAAGGGTTCTTGGGGACGTCATTGCACAGATATGCCATAGGAGAGGGCCCCTTTGGGAAACCAGAGTCCCCCTTCTCCAAAGAAGTATCCTCTGCTTGGGACAGACAAAGAGTTCCTAACCATATAAAGCAGGTATGACCTGATGAAAAGATCAAAAATTGTGTGGAGAAAAGGAAGGGTGATCATGTGGAAGGGGAGGTTAAGGAAGGAGTAGATGGTGTGGAAAAGAAGGTAGTCAGATTCTACATAGAGGAGGATTAGTGGGGACAGAATTCTTCCTCCTGTTCTCTGTGATTCAGGCTCTACTGAGAAGGTTGTCCTCCATGAATTCTTCAGTGATTACAGATGTTTAAACTGTAAGGGACAACCATGAAAAGTAGTTTAATTTGCAGAGAGGGGCAAATCACATGCCATAGTCTCTAAATGATCAGCATGTTTTATCAAAACAGGAATGGATTAATGTGCTAATTTTGTTTTCTCTTCATTATCAACATTTCCTTAACTTCAGAATTCCTCCAGTCTTGAGTGTGGTTCAGATCAAACTTTGATTTTTTGCTTTTTCTCCAATTCACATGGAAATGAATAAGCATTTTTGTGATGAGCTATGCTTAAGAGAGTTTTTGCAAGCATTTTCCTGAAGTTTGTTGTTGTTTAGTTGCAAAGTTGTGCCTGACCCATCATGGCCCCATGGACAACATTCCTCCAGGCTCTCCTGTCCTTCACCAACCATTGGAGTCCACCCAAGCCCACACCCACTGCCCCAGTGACTCCATCCAGCCACCTCATTCTCTGCCGTCCTCTTCTTCTTTTGCCATCTATTGTTCCCAGCATTAGGCTCTTCTCCAGGGAGTCCTTCCTTCTCACTAGGTGGCCAAAATATTTGTGTTTCATCTTCAGTATCTGGCCTTCTAAAGAGCAGTCAGGGTTGATCTCCTCTAGGACTGACCAGTTTGATCACCTTGCGGTCCAAGGGACTCGCAGGAGTCTCCTCCAGCACCACAATTCAAAGGCCTTAATTCTTGGGCACTCAGCCTTCCTTATGGTCCAACTTTCACAGCCATACATTGTGACTGTATGAACTTTTGTTGGCAAGGTGATGGCTGCTTTTTAGCATGCTGTCCAGAGTTCCTAAAGTACTGCATTTTAAGGTTACTTTACCTCAATAGATACTCCCATGCCCTGTACAGAAGTTTGGCAGCAGGACTGGATGTTATTTGAGGATGGCATGTTGATGCAGGCTTGTTTAGCAGGCTCAGGGCAGGCCGCTGGCCTGTCTTCCACTGTCCGACAACTCTTTCCAGCGGCAGCACCCAGTACCTGAGGCAGCTGCCTGCTCTGCTAGTGTAGGGCTGGCCCTGGGAGAGACTGTGGCCGTGCGTTCCTCTCCTGCCTGAGCTCCTGCCTGGGCTCCTGCCCAGCCCTCTTGGGAACACAGTCCTGGACTAGATCAGCTTTTAGTCTGATCCAGCAGGGTTGCTCCTATGTTGTGGGGTTCCCAAGAATCAGGCTGCTCTGATCTTCTCCAAAGTTTCCGTCATCACTTGACATTTCCCCTTCCTTCCTGTTTCATAGGTGACTCCCTACAACCCTCAGCAGATCTTCCGTTCCCCGTACACCCCTGTGCTCAGCTACATCCCCCTGGTGCAGCCTGGCTACTCGTACCAGCAGAGGAACGCAGCCAAGCCATCCAGTAGCATACGGGATCCTCCAGCAATGGCAGGTGATGGGCCTCAGTATCCATTTTCTCCTTCCTACGGGTAAGTGTGCCTGGTTGGGTGACTGCTCCAGTGAGTGGAAGTCACTTTATTATTATTATTATTTTTTTTTTTTGATGGGTTCCTTTCTCCATCAATGGTGGGGGAAGAAGGTGGAGTGATGCATACAAGGCATGTCGTTTCATGGAGAGGCAGCTTATACTGGAGCAGGAGGGAGTGTCTTCTCTGAAAAGAATCTGGGGACAAGGACAGGGGCTTACAGTTAGTCTTTCCAACTGTGGCTGTCACCCTCTCTTCCCTCCCAGAGTGCCTCTGAAAAGAACACAAGGGAAGGAGAGGGGAGTTTGGAGGCAGCTGGAGAGCTCCTGTGCTTGCTGCACAGTTGGCAACTTGTGAAAGTTTCAGACATGAAGAAAAATGCTCCTCCCCAACTCAGTTGCAAGCCTCCTTCTCCTTGGAAAGTTGCACACCTAATCTCAGAAGCTAAGTGGGGTCAGGCCTGGTTAGTATTTGAATGGGTGTCTTGAGTCCTGCATGTAGCAGGAGGCTGGACCGATGGCCTTCTAGGCCCCTTCCGAGTGAATGATTCAACTTGACTTGATTCGATTCTATTAACTGAGGAACCCACATGGAATGGTTGGACTTTTCTGGATGAGAGGATGCGTGCCTGAAACAGAAGCAGGCAACATTCTTTCTGTCAAGGGCCACACCTGCTCATAGATAATCTGTCAGGGGCCTCATGCTAGTTGCAAGAACAGGTGAAGCCAACAGTGAGTAGGTTACCCCCCCACCCCCGCACGCTTTCTTTCTACTATTGCCCTTTCTTTCTTTTCTCCATTTTCCCCACCCAGTGAGATGTGGGGAAAAAGACAGCTCACCCTTGCAAGAGTTCTGAACAGAATGCATGAATGGCTGGACTGTTGAAATTAGATGGAGAGTTGCCCCTCCTCAGCCTAGAGGACTGTATTACTTTACTATTTGCTTAATTCTGAACCCCAGTATTTTTATTGCTAAAATTGTGGTGTAACTCTGTAATTCCATTGGTCTCTGTAAGCCATCCATTGTGTCTCCCATGTTCTTACTCAAACAAGACTTCTGCTTATTTCAGGACTCCATGGAAGGCTTGTTGGCATAAATTTGTTTTCCCACTATTGCAAACTTTGAGAGGGGAAGCTGTGCCCATGGCAGGGCTGGGGAACAATGTGCTTTGTTGTGTTCCCAATTGTCACCAGCTCCAGGTTGTTTTGCCAGGGGCTGGGGATGTTGGAAGCTATAGCCTGACAAAAACTTGGCTCCTCATTATTAAGCAATGGCATGTCTGCATTTGCTAGGGGACAAAGCTTTCTCCATTTTTAAAAAGTCACAACTTCCCCTAACAAAGATTTTTTTTCATGTCTCAAAATATTTCACTGTCCAAGACTTCTGCTCCTGAAGTATTTTTTTCATAAGCCATCCAAAAGTCCATTTTCTCTTGATACCCCTTTCCTTCCCATTCTGTCTGGGAGTCCTTTCTAGAACCTAATGCTTACCTGGGAATGTTGGAGAAATCTGCATGCAACTGAAATTTCTGTGGATCTGACTGATGGATTCATCAATGGACCGGCTTTTGATGAGCTGGGCAGATGCCATGAAATTGGGTCCTTATTCTTTTTAAACTTTCTGGAATGCACATCTTGCTGCATAGGCTAGAGTGTGAAAATGCATCTTTGGGGTGAAATATGCACCTCTCTGGAGGTGCAGAAATGCACAACTATTCACATGCATGCTTTCTGATATAAATGCATATTTGGGAAATTGAGAAAAATCTAATACTGTCGATGAGTGAAGAATGGAATGGGAGACAGGAATGGGAGAGTCCATGGGACTGACCAAATGGATTGAACAGAATCCATTAATTCCTTCTTCCTGCCCGGACAGTATGTGGTCCACTAACCCTAACCCTACACTGACAACAACTTTTTGGGGAATGGGGACTCAGTGGCACAAAAGCACTCCTCCTCCCTGGACCGCAACTGCCAGACCCACATTGCTAAAGACTCAGTAAGACTTGACTCACTATCTCGTTCTCTCTCAGGTTCACATCTACCACAGCTGGGGCTGTAAGGACCAACCCTTATTTTTCTTCTAATGGAGGTGGCAACAGTTTTTAAGACTCTTGGTACTTTTTGGCTACTGGTTTGGTAATGCAAACATTTTGGGGACAGTACAATATTCCTTTTGAACACTTTGCTCTGAAGTTAAGGAACTCCAGTCCCAGTAACGTGACAAAAGGGAACAGTGAGTTGGCAATTCATCCAAAAGCACAGAAATTGTTGTTCAAAACACTTGGGTACTTTTGGAAAACTTTTTTTTCCTTACAGGAGAGAGTGAGAGAGACTTAATATATATAAAAGTTTTATTTATGATGAATACCTGTGCTGCTTAAAATTGAATTTTGCTGTAATAAAGATGGTTGCTATGGAATGATCCCCGCTGGTGATTTGGGGGGGGGGGGGGGGGTTGATAAATCTTGTTAGGTGTTCAAAAGTGAGAGCAACCCACCAGTTGCTGACATGTCCATGTTAAGGGATGGGTCACCTCTTTGATACCAAGTGGGGCTGGGGTACAAATAGGGCTGGAGAAAAAAAATGCACTGGCAGGGGAGCAGGAGCTGTGGCAAAGCTTCCATATTTCTTTCCCCTTTGGGGGCCACAAATAGGTCTGGCAATGAAATGTGTTCACAGGCACAAGGTAGTGCTTCTGTATTTCATGATTTTTTCCATCAACATGGCACTCTGAATTCTGTCAGGAGGAGTCAAATGCACAGCAGATCAGGAATTGATGACTAGCAATGGGCAAATCTCTCCCACATTAATTTAAAAAAAATAATCTTAAGTCCTCATTTCTGGAATAGGAAACATTTTGGGTACACATGTCAAAAACATTCTGAAAAAAAATTCTCACCCCTTTGCACCAACCAAATTCAGTGGGTACAACTGTTCCCAGAATGAATAGGTCCACGGTGTACTTTCAGCCCTTTAGCAGTTAACCTTCATAGTGGGTCAATATGTAACCAGCATTAGTTGCAAAGGGGGGAATTTTTGCCCCCAGGCAGAAGGTCCTCAGTTAAGGCAAAGGCTGCATATGAAAAGGCCTTTGTTTGCCTGAAAGTATGAAACCCTATAAATTTGAATCGGTATAAGAAGAGATTTTAGGTCTCAGCTACTACAGATAATGTAAGACTTCATCTTTCTTGTGACAAGGCACAACTGTAAAACTGTTGACCTTACCTATGCATAACAATAGCTTGCCCTAAAGAATTTAAACCAACATAAAAATGCTTTCCCCCAGTGGATTTGACTTCTGTTGGCTGGAGGCTTTAGCTCAGATGCTTGGCTTTCAAAAGAGACTAAGATTATCTTCCTTTGTGCCTTTTGTTTAGGGCCTTTTGTGGAGTATAAAAATAGACTATTTTATGCAAATCTTGGGGCATTTTGTTACCCCTGGCATGTTTCAGCCTATGGGGTGTGGTGGGGGATACTGTAAAGGGAGTCTGAAATACAGGGACTCTTTTTACCACCCTGATTTGACAAGAGAGATCCCAGCCAGGATAATTGGCAGTGTAAAGTACAGAATGAATGAATGAATGAATGAATGAATGAATGAATGAATGAATGAATATCCTAGAAGAGCTGAACTATATGTCTACTTTAGTAAATCTAACTGAGCAGCAGAAGGCATAGTTGTGGAGGAAGACACTTATATCAGTGATGAAAAACCTGTAAACAAACAAACAAAACACACAAACTGGTGGCAGCCTCAACGTGGTGAAGACACTGGGATTTAAACACAGGCTCTCAGAGCCCTGGGCCTGAATGGGCACTTTCTTCTCCACAGCAGTCTGGAAAGGGATTTTCGCCCATCCCTGATGAAGGCCAGGCTGGAGATGAGCTTCCGTGTGGCCTTCCCGACATTGTTGGACTTCAGCTCCCAGCCCCCCAGCAAGCTTGGCTGATGGGCTGGGGTGAAGGAAGCTGTATTTAGAGAAATTTCTGAGACTCCGAACCACCCAGAGATCCCCATAAATGCATGGATTCTGCAGCAAAGTGGCTTTTCCTGAGCTGCACAGATTCTGTGGACTTGCAGAAATAGATATATTGGAGAGAGAGAGAGAGAGAGAGAGAGAGAAACCAAAACCAAAACTGAATTTCTACAAAAATTTGTCATAGAAAGTAAAATATTAAAAAACTGATTCAGTAAAGCAAGAAAATGCACAGTTGGGGGAATGCATGTCTTTCAAGGGAGTACAAATTTGCACTAGAGTCTATGAATGGATTTGCACAAAATCCAGTTCTGTCAAAGAGCAGATGATGGAGTGGAAAGTGCTTGATCACCTGTGAAATGTGAGCAGTGTGGATTTTACGGCATCCGTTCGTCCGTGGCAATAGTCCAACAGGGTCCCAGGCTCCACGCATTGTGGCTTGGCACACTCCGGATGGATGTGGCACCAGTGGTCTTCCGACGGTGTGGAGGGGGGCTTGGGGTGGGGGCCGCAGAGAAGGGCGTCTTTGGATCTTGCTTTCCAGGACCGTGGGAGCTCCGTGCTGCTGCTCACCATACTTCTTCAAAATCCTTAACACAATTAGAGGAACAGCATAAAAGAATCATCAGGTCAAATTTCATTTCTCTTTCTCCCTGCTATTTTGCAAAGGACTGATGACAAACTGGGAACCTGAGTCATGATTAGATTACTTTGACCACAAAGGAGTTCATTAAGTTAGAGTATCCAATAAAAACCATCATCTGTCAAGTTTCAAGAAAGTCTGGAAACCACTTAGCGGAAAAAGTGCTGCTCTCCTCCAATCCCATGATTTGCTGGTCCACAGTCATGTGGACTTGGAGGGCACGGGACAGAAGAAGTGGCTTACTCTCAGATTAGAGCGCCTTGCCTGTCCTGTCATATGGCTGGACGCATATACCTAATGCTTGACTGTGTCACTCTTGAAAGGTCTCACCCATAATCCCATTCTATTATTTTTCCATTTAACATGCATTTAGTGAAAAAATTCTCTCAAAATAGGTTTGAACTGTGTCATTTCTCTCAAAATTCATATATAAATGTGCATTTTCCATTTATATATTTAAATATGAAGGAACAAAGCCTAATGAATATATTATGGCAGGGCAGGCAATGTGTAGTCAGGGGCGTTAGGGAAATCTGCAACTGACTCAAAAGAATGCTGATTTCTACAAATCTGACCCGTGGATTCTCCAGCGGACTGAGCTGCATGGATTCTATGGATTTGTGAATCTTGTCTCCTCTCCTCTCCATGCAATTGCACACAAATTAAGTCAGAGAAAAACTATGAAAAAAATAAAAATTGGAATATCACCCTACAGACTAGTGTGTGAAAATGTGCATTTTGGCGGGATTTGCACATTTTTAGAAAAGCTCATTACACTGAAATCCAGTTTGGTCAATGGATGCATGATGGAATCAAACACACCTCCGGGTCTGGAAAAATGCAGCTGAAATGGAACTAACAAAATCCAAACATTCTTATCATAGTCCACCCAATATTTTGACCTACCATTATTGTCTTTTGCCATTGGCTACACTGATGGGACTTGTAAGCTGAGATGTTGAAGGGGGAGCAAAAGAGAATTATTTGACTGCTGATAAAGGATGCTGTGGGGCAAACCCCACCCTGAGGGTGGGGGCTATAAACAACCCTGGAGTGCCCACAGGATCTGGCCTCCTCCATGCCAAATTTTGCCTGGAAGTCTCTTGATTTCCACTGATTGACCGTAGTGGAGCAACGCAATTCAATGGGGACTTTGATTCATGAGAAATCTGTAAGTTGCCCTGGGTTTCTTGCAAGAAGAAGGAAGTGTGCTATGAATGTCACATAATCATCATGGCCCTCTGCAGATTCTGGTAGCTCGCTGGTAGCCAGTGTGTCAGACGGGGAGACCCGGGTCCTGGTCCCTGCTCAGCCATGGAGCCAAATGGGGGACTTGGGCTAGTCCCTCCCCCTCAGCCTAACCTCCCTCACAGGTTGCTGTTGTGATGACAGAATGGAGAGCAGGGGAAGCTTGTTCACTGTCTTGTCTTCCTTGCAAGAGAAATAAAGGTGAGGTACTTTTATTTTAATTCCAGTGGAAGAACTTTGTCTCTCCTTTGAGCAAAGCTTTAACAACCCCCTGATGTTCTTTCCTAAGCCAGGCCTTGGAGAACTTTACCGTGCCTGTCACAAGTACTGACGGCTTCTCCCATGGCGGTGGGTCATCAGTTAGCCTAACCCCCATTTCACGCACTGTCCAATTGCAATCCAGGGAGCTCCAAATATTTTGAAATTCACCCATGGCCATAAAACCTAGAAACTTGGATCCTTCTTCTTTTAATAGGAATAGAAAGAACAGCAATGGCATCACAGAATCTATCTAGGACTTCTTCACTAGTACCACTGCTAGGGTACAGAGGCATCTTTTTATCTGCCTCTTTAAAGGCACCATCCAATGCAAGTTAAAACAGGAAAATGGCCAGCAACTCCCACCATAATTGTTCCTGGGCATGCTGGGAGTTGTAGATCATCCTTTAAATGTGTATAGGACTGCACCTTTAAAGAGGCAGGTGTTTCTGATGATTTGAAAGATAAATTCCTTCTGGAATGCAACCACCTTGGAAAATGTATGCAGAATCATTAGATAAGGCACCATCAGTCTGCTAGGATTGCTTGCATTGCATGCTGATTATCTCTCCCATCTCAGTATGCAAGAGTCCAGGTTCCCACCTCCAGAGTCCCTTTCTTACACTCAAGATATTTTGCAAGTGCAAGGCGGAATCCCCCAGGGGCAAGATGACTGGGCTGACAATTACCGAGTCCCATCCCTATCCGACCTACTTCCTTTGGGCTTATACTTGCCTAAGAAAAAAGGAGAGAAGGGCATTGAGACTTGACTGTGTCAGTCTTAAAAAAACAGACACATTTGTTATCTTTGTGTTAACCATGTGATGCCACTGTTGAAACCAGAACTGTTCATAAGATTACTGGAAAACCATGAAAACAAATAGCTTTAATAAGCCATTTCTGCCTCTTTATTTTATATACACACATGGAGAGGAGAGGAGATTGGAAAGGGTAAATGTTTTTAAAAAGTTTCAAGCTGCATGCAATTATTTTTGAAAGAAATGAAAATGGATGAATTTTAGAGATGCTGTCTCTAATAGTTGGAGTTCATCTTTCATCTACCAAGTTCCCTATTACTTTTGAATCTCATTTACCACAATGAAGTCTTGTTTAAACAATCAAGTTCCAGGAATACTCATCTCAAGGGGAAACAGAAATGTGGAAAGAAGAACATTTTTTAAGGTAACAGATTCTGATCCCTCCCCCTGCCTCCAGACCCACTTTAGAAACATAGAAACAGAGCAAGTCAGAAGGGGTCTCCCGGGCCATCTAGTCTGACCCCCGGCTCCAGCCGACTCTGCTCACAACATGCCCACCATGTGCATGTCCAGCCTATCCTTGAACACCCTCACTGATGGGGCCTCAACCACCTCCCATGGAAGCCCTTGCCACACCCTCGGGGTCCTAACTGTCAGGAAGTGGTTCCTTGAGCTTTGCTCCGTTGGAGCACGTCCCACCCTCCTCTGCAGGGGAGAACAGGTCTCTTCCCACCTCCGTGTGACACCCCCTCACATACCTGTATTTTGCCAACATATCCCCTCTGAGTCTCCTCTTCTCCAGGCTGAAGAGATCCAGTTCCCTCAGTCTCGCCTCATACCCCATCCCCTGAAAACCGGCCACCAACCTTGTGGCCCTATGCTGCACTGACTCCAACCTGGCTATATCCTTCCTGTAATGAGGGTGTGAATTACAAGGGGCAGCACTTGCGGGGTTGCCGCGGAAGCAAGCGCTTGGTATTTTTTTTAAAAAAAAACAAGATGGTCAGACCTAACTAATTTGGCCCTAGAGGGCTCACTTGATTGAAATTGGCTACACCTTTTGCAAAAGCATTTGGAGAAAATACAATCTAAAGAGATGGAATAAGTTTTGCTTTGGTCCAAGCTGGTGGAAAGAAAAGGGAAAAAGAAAAGCTAGCTTAATATAGTATTGGTGCACCAGGAAAGATCTACACGTGTGAGTATATGTTTGCACTGGGTTTTTGTGCAAAGTTTTATGTTTGTGGAAGTCTTGTGTTCATTGTTGCTGTCTGTTTGTATTTTAAAGTGTTCCCCTTTCTGGGAGGTTAAGCATAGCTCAGCGGGATTTTGCGGGTTCCTCAGGAAATAGAAACTCCCCCATGCAGCCGCACCAATCTTGTCCTCTTCAGGCATGGTTGAAAGCAAGGGCGTGGATGGGTGTTCTTGCCCCTGAGATGAGAATGTGTGAACCTGGCTTTGTTTGAGATACAGATGCATGAGGTCATGGGCCTGAGCCCAAGCATGGCTGAGTCCGGCTGGGAAAAAGGCGATGATCAGGGAAATGTGTGTGTGAGATTTTTCCTTCCCCCATTCCTTCTATATGAGCCAGACCTGGGAAGTAAGGAAATGTGTGACCCTTAAAGTTGGGCTAACACAGGTCCTACCCAGTTTTCTGGACATCCTCAATAAGCTTATCCTGTGTGAAAGCGCTGTATGAAAGAGGGGTTATATAGAAACATTTTTATGCAGGTCCTTTCCTTGTCAGAAACCGGGAACACAGTTTAATGTCTTGTTGTTTTTCCAGCCTCTTCCATCTGCCTTACAGCCCTCCTAGGTAGGAAAAAATCCTTCTTGTTGGATTAAGTAATGGCATTTGAAATTCCAGGAGGGGATGCTGATGGGCAGATGAAAGATGGAAAAAATGCTTTCTTTGCAAGTTCCTGGGGGGTAATTTATGGTTCTGGGATCGTTTTGGATTGTACTTTGGATCGAGAGGTGAAACTGCATCTGGAGGCTAAATGGCTTTAGGGAATCTATTCCTCGTCAGATATTGCTGGAGTATGTTTGTGAGGGAAGACATGGGAAGAAAAGAAGGTTTGTTCAGGAGGAAAGCACTGTGGTGTGGTTGTGATTCCATGGGGTTTGGATTGGAATTTTTGTAGATGTTGTAAGTAGAAGGTAAAAAGCAAGTGAGCAGATGGATTGTGGAAATGAAAGAAAAAATGAGGCAAAGATGCAGAAAGGAAGGGTTTTCTTTTATGTGTTGAGGAGGTTTCTGGAAAGTAGTGGAACTTGGTTGGTTTTTTCTCTCCCCCTATTGAACTTGCAACTGTTTGGAATGTGAGGCTTGAGTGAAAAGCAAAAAGACTTTTATTTTTCTGAATGTTGTGTGTATGAGAATGAGTATGTATTGGACAGGAATTCCGTAATTCAGGGGGTGCATGGTGCTTGGTATGTGAGAGAATTTTAAGAGTTTTGGTAAATGGTGATTTGGTACTTCTTCTACTGGAAAAAATATGGGAAGGAATGTGTACCTTTTGAAGCAAAGATGAGAAAAAAAAAGGAGGAATAGTCTACCTTGCTAAGAGCACTCCCCAAAGAGGTCCGCCTGGCACCGTCGCTACTGGTTTTTTGGCGCCAGGTAAAGACCTTTTTATTTAAACATCATTTCAATTGTTAAAACATATGATCTGGCCTGGGCAACTTCTTCTTCCTTCTCTTTCTCATCCTATATTTTTATTTTATACTGATAATTTTAATTTTGTATTTGTAAATCAATGTAATTTTTGTATTTTTATAGTTAATGGTAATTTATTATGTACTATTGTATTTCAATGTATTTTATCATGTTGTAAGCCGCCCCGAGGTTTCAGCAAGGGGCGGCATAGAAATGTTATAATAATAATAATAATAATAATAATAATAATAATAATAATAACCAAAACTTAGCACAATACTCCAGTTGTGGGCGCACCAGAGTCATATAGATTGGTAGTAATACCTCTCTCAATCTAGAAGCCACACTTCTGGCTATGCAACCAAGGGTGGCGTTCATCCTCTTGACCGCTGTGTCACACTTCTAACTCATGTTTAGCCTGCAGTCAACCAGCACCCCGAGGTCCCTTTCACAAGTGCTGCTCTCCAGCCAGTTGTCCCCTAACCTGTACTTATGACACCCATTCCCATGCCCCAAGTGCAAGACCTTGCACTTTTCCACATTGAACGCCATCCTGTTGTCTCCTGCCCACTTCCATAGTCTGTCCAGATCCTTTTGGATCTGGAGTACCTTCTCCTCAGTTGTGGCCACTGCTCCAGTTTTAGTATCATCTGCGAATTTGATCTCTACAACTATTTTCTAGAAAGACATCACTGAGCTTCTGAGGTGGATGTCTTGTGTGTAGCAGTTTTCTGGAGCATTGTCTATGCTACTGTCTCGGTTTTGGAATGGCACATTTAATCAGATAGGGGAAACTTTGACCCACGAGGCAAATTTAGCCCACAGGAGCTTCCCACTGTTGTGAGCGAGGGTCTTCCTTCAAACAAACATCAGCCACAGTCAATTTCTTTGCAGGTGTACTTTATGGCTCCTGGTACAAATCATCCAGAACAGAACTGAGCATGCACTGAGTAGCTTTTTTTAATCCAATCTAGCAACTATCCCCAGGAACTCTCCTTATGAACATGTCTGTGTCCCAACTCTTGGGAGGAGCTCTCTGAATGCCTCCTGTGCACTGCTGCTCATCTAACTGGACCTCTCACCTCTGCTGACACTTTGCCATGGGGTCCAACTCTGAGTCAGAGGGCTGGTCCACATCTGGGAGTTCCTCATCCCCAGTGGGCCCTCTCACTGGCTGTATGCCTGGGCCATCCCCACAAACTGTCCGGCATGATGAGGTGCCTCTCCTTAAGCTAATCACCTCCTCCTCCTCCTCCTCCTGTTACATCTCAGGACCTTGAGCAAACCCGTGCTCCCCAGTCTTACAAAGCCCTTCCTCATCCTCCAAAACCAAATCCACACCTGTGCTGTGGCTAGTGTCCTGTGGGAACGCTTGCCCAACCCCGCCATCCCTCTTGCTCCCAGCGCCCATTTGCTCATCAGCATTCTCAAGAAAGGCCAGACTAGCTAGGAACCATGGTGAACATCTGGAATTCACTGGCAGGTTAAGGTGGGGAGAGGGACCAGGGGGCTGATGTGGAAGTCCATCCCTGGATTCAGACACTGTATTTGGGCCAGTGTGTCAGTAAGTGTGGCAACAGTGTGTCCACATTGATTTCAAGTGTTGTGAGTCTGAGTTCCTTTAAATGTTGGTAAGTTTCAGAAGAGCAGGGAGTGGGGGTTAAATGAGGAGAATGAGCATGGGAGGTGATGGGTCGGTGACTGGGAGTGTGTGGTCAGAGTGTGCAGGAAGCGTATGAGGAGAGAGGTGGACTCCATCAATCCATCAGCAGCTCACAGAGTTGTGATCCATCAGCAGTCTTCAGATTCTGGAGAGGCAGCCTTCTCATTAGACTCTCAAGCGGTACTGTGAACGGCTTTTACAATTCTAAAGAAGGATGGAGTATACCTGGGGGATGTACTCGTGACTGGGGAGAGCCAGAACCTCATGTGTCAAGTATGACAAGGGTGTGTGTGAAAGAGAGAAGCAGACAGAAACCTGAGTGCAGAAGGGAAAGAGAACAGAGAGAAATAAAGACGGGTCAAATTGACTTTCAGGAGAGAAAGGAAAATTTCAGAGTGAGGAGTGACTGAGAAGGGAAAGAGAGAGATGCCTCCATCAAAAGTTATAGTAATACACTATACAATTATATAGTGTATTTACTAAGGAGATAAGTTACAGAGTATCTTGAAACCAATATACCTATTGTACAAATAAAGTTTTATTTTGTTCATGGTTAACTCAGTCATGGGCTGTTTGCGTACCCATGCCTCATCCTCAGGATCACATATTCCACCAAAGGAGCCTTACAGCTTGGGCACCATATTAATAAAGTTAATTAATAAGATTGGAATTCAGTTCCTGGTGACAGCAGTAGCTATCAGAGAGTTAAAGACAGATCACATCCGACAAAGGAAAGGAGAACACTCGTGACAGGTCCTTCCACTGAGAAGAGGAGTAGAAGGGAGTAGAAGCAAAAAAAACCAGGAAATTCAGCATGGTGGATCACCCACTCAGTTACCTCCATTTACTCCAAACTAAAAATGCTGAAGAACCAGGAAAATGAACCAGGGAAACAAAGGTGTGGGGAAGCCATTTTACAAAACTATTTCTCACAAAACGATGCTGTTGATTTCACAAAGTTTTGATTGCGTTCCAGTTTCTTGTGAAATTAGGGCAGAACCCAGTGCTGCCAGTCCAGTCGTGTTGCTGGCCACCTATTCTGGTCAGCATTTAGTAGGTGTGTATGAGAAATACAGGTCAGCACATTAAAAAACAAAGGAACAGGATTTACCTCTGTTTGGAATTTGTGGATTGAGCTCAGACTTGGATGAAACTAATGTTATTAGCTTGCAAGGTGATTCAAGGACAAATATACATGCCACATGATGTCCACATTTCCAAAATGGATGCATACCCATTTCAAAATGTGTGGTGTTGTTGCCCATTTGGGCAAATATGTACACAGATGCACAAAATTCTTCATGCAAAGAAAGAAAAGAAAACGCTCACACTCTGATGTAAACTCAAGTCCGAATGAATCTTGAGAAAGAACGCTGGGGACTGTAGTGAGGTCAAGTTTTGCTGATTCACAATCCCAAGCAAATGTCCAGTCCTGCCAATTGCTTGCAGATTATGACTTAGCATTTCTGCAGCCAAGCCCCCAGAGAAAACAGAAACATGTTTCTGGGAAGGGGCAGCTCAGCAGGGCTCCCGTTTGCAAGCTCTGCCATGTGCTCCTTCCAGAAATGGGTGTCCCTTCTTATTTTCCATTGCCCCAAAGCACCAAGTCCCTCTTTTACAAGTGATGGTAGCCACACGCAGAGCAGAACTGACAGAACTGGATGCACACACAGGCAGCCCGGAACTCCACCCTCTGCTCTGCAGTCATACTTCTCATGCGCACTGGGGCCATCTTGCTAGTCAGCCTGGGAAGACGGAGAAACTCATTAACTTGTGAGTTGATAAACCAGAAGTCAGATTTCATTGCTTTAATTCTTTCCGACTCTTAGCAGTGCTTTGCAGATTAACCTCTTTCACACTTGATCATGCCATGATAGACACGGGGAATGAGTGTATTGTACTTTTAGCAGTCCTCAGGGACTGGAACCTTGTGTATGGGGAAGATATATTTATCAATCTCCACGTGTAATTACTCTTCTTGGGAGGAGTGGGGGGAAGGGGCATCAATAGGATTGAGTGGATAAATCCATCTTTGTGATTGAAACATAGAAAAGCTGTCACTGGGGAACGCTGCTGGTTGGAGAAGAATGGAAGATGCTTGGAAATGGCAACTGACATCTTCATATGAAATCTAATTCTTTCTGAATAGCTACCCTTTACCCCCCTTCCTTTTTTTTTTTTTTTAATAAACATGCCTGTGAGTTAATCTTCCTGGGAAGCTTATGCAAAGAGGCTGATCAGAAATTAAGTGTCTTCTTGAATTGATGCTCCAACGTACTCCTCCTGAGTACAGATTGTGCCTCCCAGGGGGCTGAGGCATCCAACAGAGACAAGCAAAACGGCAAATCGGCAGTGATTTTAACAGATTGGATTTGGAACACGAAGTCAAAGCGTCATTTGTTTAAGTTTGGCTCAGGTTGGTGCTACAGATTGGATGCTAGATCTAGTCCAAGGCCCAGCCCATAAAAAATAACCTCCCCTCAGTTACAAAGGACACAATGCTTTGCATGTTCAATGGACAAGAGTCTCCTTTCCAGCATTCCCCCAAACTGCGCATACAGGCTTTTGCCTGAAATCACACAGCACTGCTCCCAAAATGACAAAATAGAAACGAGGAGTCAAAAATAAGCTTCGTAAAAGAGAAACCATTGCTTTGGTTCTTGCAGATCCGCATCTCTGATTTGTCAATGGGAATGTCAAAATTTGCATTGCACAAATGAAAGCAAACTGAATGGCATTTTAAATTTGAAAAAAAAAAATGCAGGGAGAACTGGCCGTTTGGCAGCATACTCCTGGGTGGCTGGTGATAAAATTTCACAACGGAGCAGCTTCTTCAAGCACCGGACCAAGTTTGAGGTATTTGCACAGCCCACATAACAGAAAAGCCACATGAAGCACCTGCACTCCTCATGAGTAAAGAGACAAGTGCACAGCACATACGCAGCTGCACTCCTATACACTCGGGAGTAAGTGCCGCTGAGTTCAGTGATGCTTACTTTCAGATAGACACACATGGGGCTGAACTGTAAATAACAGGGACATTGGCAGCTTGTAGTGCGCTCTGTTGCATGGGGCAGACACTTCTTTCTTGCTCGGCCATGGTGGGAGTGACCTCGCCAGAACCCATCCTGATGTCACTATCTCCAAACAGACCAGCCATAGCTAGGAATTAGACTTCCTAGTCATACTGATTTTGCTTAAATGCCCGTTCCCAGTTTTGGTTGAGTTTGCAGCCTTCTTTTCATCACTAGTTCAGCTTGCATTTGCTACTTTTTATCATGGCCACGGGTTTGTACCTGGTACTCTCCAGAGTTTTAGACTTCAGCCCCCATCACCCCCAGCCAGCATGGAAACTGGCTCTGCTGGAATAGGATGGCAGTTTGTGTGGATGGTACTCACCTCTGTAAACCCTGCACCTGTCCACCTGGTGAAGTTTCCCCGTCCTTGAGGGGAACAGAGCAGCTAGCTCCCCGCCCCACGCCCTGCTTTTCAACTCACCAATAGCATACAGGTAGATATAAGTGGGTGGCCCAGTGAGGGGGGAAAAGTGGACCAGCCACTTCTGTGGATTTATTTGCAAGCTTTGCTTACAGCATATAGACCCAAGGTTTCCTCACTTGCAGAAAGGGATGGGGTGGGAGGGGTGGCCTGAAAGCTCAACCATCCATGTAGATGAATTTATTTCCATGGGAATCTGCTTGAGAAAGGAAGGAAGGAAGGAAGGAAGGAAGGAAGGAAGGGAGGGAGGGAGGGAGGGAGGGAGGGGGGAATGGGAGGGGAGGGGAGAGGGAGAGGGAGAGGGAGAGGGAGAGGGAGAAAGTTTGCTGCTCACAGTACCCCTCCCCTCGGGCCACTTGATTGGAATGATTGCAATTTGGTTTCCATCTCTCCATCAACGCCTCCCAGCCATCCATCAATGTCATGCACAGATAGGAGTCCAAGCACAAACATTCTGACCCATCAGTTTTCTCTTAGTCCGGAGGAGATGAATGCCAATGATTTGCTGTCAAGGTCTTCACAATCTCTCTGACTGGAGAGAAGAGGCATGGGCTGATAAGCAAGGAAGAAAGAGCCAGCCCTGGGAAGCAGAGAGACAGGCTTCTGGCCACTTAGGACTTATGCATGCATGTGTGTGTGTGTATGTACACATGCTGCTGGCAACTTCAACACATCTTTTATAACAAGGAAGTGAGGAGGGGACAGAAAAGCTGGAGACAAGGGTGTGGGGTAGGGAATCTGCCAGGCAAACAGCTAGGAAAAATAACAAAACAAGACATCACAAACTTGGGCTTCAAGGTACACAATTTCCATCCACCTCCTCTTCCAGGACTCATATCCAGATTTCAAGACAGCTGTCTGAAGTATTTATATCAAGCTCCATTTGTCTTGAAATGGGGTTTGAAACTTTTACATTCTCTCCAGACTGTTGGCAGGCTTGCCAACTTTTTGTTATTGTTGTGAGCATTATTATTTTTAAAGCACCTGGACCTGCTCCACAGCCTTTAAAAACTGCCTGCTATGAAGAAACTGAGTAGCTGAAGACGCTTAATGGCTTGCTTGTTTGGCTGCTGGGAAAGGTACAGGATTGGGGCCGGTACTGACTTTATGAAGGGTGATTTGGATTAGACTTGTGGAATAAGTCAATACCATTATGGGTTTGCAGTGAAGCAGTACTGGATTGTAGTTGGCAGACTGGGTGACGGTGTCTCAGGACAAGTGGTTGATGGCTTATGCATGAATGGAAGTTTTTGGAGACATTTCAAAGTTTTTTTGTGTGGGACAGCCTGCTCCAACTGGAAAGGAAACTCATCATTTCTCCTCCCGCCACAGGGAAAAGGAATGATGTAGATTAGATTTGTGTATGTTTCGCCTGTTGGTCTCTCTCACTTTCTGTCCCTCTCATGATTGGATGTTGGCCAGCTACATATGTACCTATGTTCCACTTATATATTTGCAACTAAATGCAAGATATGCAAACATTTCCTACCAGTGATCACTTCTTCCAGAGGAAGCCAAGCTCAGGTAAACTCAGCTGACAATTTCCTTTTGTTTATTTATTCTGTTGAACCACCCCTGCTGTGAAATTATCTTGTGTGTTCCTTGAAATAAAGAATAATAAAGGCATTAATGTAGAGTACAACATATAAATGGCTCATTTGTACTATCATAAAGCATGAATAAATTCAAGCATAATTCCCCAGTTAATTCATTAAAAGAATCTTCCCAAGAAAGGTGAAGAAGCTGTAAGATCTTTTAGCTCCTTGGTAAATAACAGGATTGGTCTTAAGGTGTCCTGGGCTGCATTCACGTGAAGAAGGTGATGCACTTTAACTGCTTAGTAGATGTTTGGTCAGGAAGACATGCATTACTTTTCTGTACTTCATGCAACCATTGTTTTAGGATGTGGATTCCTCACTTTCTATGGACGAGGTTGAGGATCAGAGCTAACAAGGCATGTCAAGTGCATTTGGATTGTTTCTGTCTCTCCATGAAGGACATATGAGAGGTGGGCTCAGTAATGGTCACCTCAAGCTAAGATTTTGGGGAGATGGGCTTGGCTGTTTCCCGTGCTGGGGTGACGAGAGCCGAGGTCCCACAACATCAGCATGGTCCCAGAGACATCGAGCGAGCGGAGGCCTCCCTCCCTTCTTTATCCATGTGTGGGGGGATGGCGACTTTTCAAGAGGCAAGCACTTGGGATGTGTGACGGGGAGGAGTCGGCTTCCCATTCCAAGGCAGGCCGATCCCAGTCCAAATCAAGGTCCGGTGGGAAAACCAAGAGAATATGCCCATCTAGATGCTACACAATCAACCTCACATGCACTTTGATGCAGACTCAACCAGTGCCAGGTTTTTCCATTAAAGCAGATCAATCGGCATATTTAAGAAATCTGTTCAGACGGAAAGAACTCTGGCTGCATTGAGGTTGGCACCAGGGAGCGTCAGGGAACCAAAGCAGAAAAAAAATCACCACAGGCCATTGACAACCTCACAACAATGGGCAGGGAGAACTAGAAAGGGCCTTGCAGGGGAACTTGCAGTCATGGAGGCTTTACGGGCCAAGGCCTGAGCCTGAAAGTTGACCAGTTGCCAGTTCCACATCTTAGACTGCTAAGATGTGTTCCAGCAAGTTCAGTCCTGTACACAGAAGCTAAGACGGTGGCAGGGAATCTGGTATCCTCCAAATGCTTTGGACTGTGACCTTCATCCATTTCAGGCAATGGCCAGGGATGATGGATGTTCCCAAAGCACTGGGAAGGCAGCATGCTGCCTTCCTAAGATATTTTGCTATCCCCTTCCTGTTCCTCATGCACAAACCAGCTGGAATGACAGCTGAATCTTATGCAGAGCTGCCTGTGGGTACTACCCCAGTGAGTGGAGAGGAGGGCTGGCGGGGCTGGCGGGCAGGACCAAGATGTGCTTGAAATTTCCTGTAATGCAAGATCACATTGCAATCTTGCAAGATGCAAGATTGCCAGGTTACAAGCATGGCGAGAGGCTGAAAGTGTGGCTAGCTTCAGATGCCTGGCATGGAAACCCTAGACCAGACCCTCATTTCATATGGTGGTTTCTAAACCCAAGCACAGCATGCTGAAATACCACGACAAGGTTCAGCAGACAAGACAGCCATCCTGTGCAAGAAACCATCCTGGGTTGCTGTGTTCTGTGAACATGCCCATCGGGGAGCACATTGGGGGTGGAGCTACAGTGGATCCTGCTGATGAGGGAGCACACTCAGGACTTTTGCAAACAGCCGTTGTTGCAACTAGGGCACAAGCTCAGAAATGTAGTGCAGAGCTGGGAATATGCTCTTGTGTCTTGCACAAATGCCGTTTGTGGGAGAAGGTGGAGAAGCCAAGCAGGATTGTGCAGGGAAATGGCTCTTTAGGGTTCAGTTGTTTCTCTAGTTGTTAGTTTTTTTGCTCAATTAGGTAAGTGAAGGAACAGCAGAGTGAAGATGTGAGTACATGTGACATCCACCCCTTGAAAGGTTATTGTAAATTTACTTCTTTTGTGGGAGGGGGGAGAATAAAGTTGGGGAAGGAGGAAGAGACATTGCACTTACTCTCCAATTCGCTGTGCAGGTCAGAGAGAGAAAATGAAGCTGGGGACGGCAGGAAAGGGACCCTTTGGAGTGACTGCTCTTTGACTGAAGCCTCAGTAAGACAGTTCCTGGTCACACCAGCTGCAGCCCACAGAAGTCACTCCTGGCCCCAGGCCAGTGCCACAAGCTTAGCATACACTGATATATGGAGCAAGACTTATTAAAAAGTCCATTACTAGTGTGGACAAATCCAGGAGATAAGAGCCATAGTCACACACACATGAAGAGGATAGTTTCAGGTGAGCATCATGCGATATGCCAGTGAGTCAGCAATTGGTGAAAATGACCGTGCAGATTGCCCCACAGTATCCCACCTCCCCCGCCCCCAATAGAGGGTGGGAATAAGAGCAAAGCCTGAATGGATGCATTTGTCCCTTCTGGTTCTGGCAACATGTGATCAAAAACAGAAACAGGCAAAGGAAATTCCATGTTCTTCTTGTCCACAATATGAAGAAATTTCCAAATTCTGACTTTTAATGAGACAGTTGTGTCATCCCAATACCCAGCTGCCACTTGTTAACCCCACCCCAACAGCTAATAGCCAACATCTTACCTACTGCAGTGGGGTGGGGGGTGGTGTAGCCCTTTGGATGCTTTTGGACTGCAGCTCCCATGAGCCCCAGCCACTGCCTATACTGGCTAGGGCTGGTGGAAGTCACAGTCCACAGCCATCTGGAAGGCCAGGTACTCCCCACTGCTGGTCAAGCCAGACTGTAAGTTTCCCAAGTGCCTTCAAGAGCAGCCTGAGGTTCAGTGGACCAGACAGTTGGGATGTTCTCTGAGCAGCATCAACTATAACCAAATTATCCCTGTCTGTAACTGATACACCTACTTGGTATTTCCCACAGTCACTTCCCAGAGTGTTGCTAATCTAATCTCACAAAGCCTACTGTCTGCATGTCTTGTCCCCACTGAGTTCAGGTGGAATGATTTAACCCCTCTGGCCCAAGGTACAATCCTAAACCCACTTCCTTCAGGGCTAGTCTCATGGAGCTTAGAGAGACCTCTGACTCAACACACACAGTCATGTGATACTGCTCTCTTCCTGAAATGAAATAGAGAGAAAGACTTTTCACTCCAGCTAGATAGTGCTCTTGGATTCATCAATACACTCTTTTTTAAGGCAGTGAGCATTTTGATGGTTCTCTTGGCTTATGGAACAGAGGAAACAGGAATAGAAATTGGTGGCAGTGGGTTCTGATTTCTCATTTACAATCCGCAATGAAACCACAGGGATTTCTCTCATCCTAGAAGTCAAATTGAAGTCCCCAGATGAGCTATTCAAAATCCTGAAAGACGATGCAGTAAAAGTGCTACATTCAATATGCCAGCAAATTTGGAAAACTCAATAGTGGCCACAGGATTGGAAAAGCTCCGTTTACATTCCGATCCCAAAGAAGGTCAATGCCAAAGAATGTTCAAACTACCACATCATTGCACTCATTTCACATGCTAGCAAAGTTATGCTCAAAATCCTACAAGCTAGGCTCCTGCAGTACGTGGACCGAGAACTACCAGAAGTACAGGCAGGGTTTCGAAGAGGGAGAGGAACTAAAGATCAAATTACCAACATACCCTGGATCATGGAGAAAGCTAGGGAGTTCCAGAAAAACATCTACTTCTGCTTCATTGACTATGCTAAACTCTTTGATTGTGTGGATCACAACAAATTGTGGCAAGTTCTTAAAGAGATGGGAGTACCAGACCATCTTATTTGTCTCTTGAGAAACCTATATGTGGGTCAAGAAGCAACAGTGAGAACTGGACACGGAACCACTGATTGGTTCAAAATTGAGAAAGGAGTTCAGCAAGGCTGTATACTGTCGCCCTGCCTATTTAACTTATATGCAGAGCACATCATGAGAAAGGTGGGGCTAGATGAATCTCCAGTTGGAATTAAGATTGCTGGGAGAAATATCAACAACCTCCGATATGCAGATGTTACTACTCTCATGGCAGAAAGTGAAGAGGAACTAAAGAGCCTCTTGATGCAGGTGAAGGAGGAGAGTGCAGAAGTTGGCTTGAAACTCAACATTAAGAAAACTAAGATCGTAGCATCTGGTCCTCTCACTTCCTGGCAAATAGATGGGGAAGAAATGGAGGTAGTGACAGATTTTATTTTCCTGGGCTCCAAGATCACCGCAGATGGGAACTGCAGCCATGAAATTAAAAGACACTTGCTCCTGGGGAGGAAAGTTATGGCAAATCTAGACAGCATACTAAAAAGCAGAGACATCACCCTGCCAACAAAAGTGCGTATAGTCAAGGGTATGGTTTTCCCAGTTGCAATGTATGGCTGTGAAAGCTGGACCATAAGGAAGGCTGAGTGCCCAAGAATTAAGGCCTTTGAATTGTGGTGCTGGAGGAGACTCCTGCGAGTCCCTTGGACCGCAAGGCAATCAAACCGGTCAGTCCTAGAGGAGATCAACCCTGACTGCTCTTTAGAAGGCCAGATACTGAAGATGAAACTCAAATACTTTGGCCACCTAGTGAGAAGGAAGGACTCCCTGGAGAAGAGCCTAATGCTGGGAACAATAGATGGCAAAAGAAGAAGGGGACGGCAGAGGATGAGGTGGCTGGATGGAGTCACTGAAGCAGTCGGTGTGAGCTTGAGTGGACTCCGGGAGATGGTGGAGGACAGGAAGGCCTGGAGGAATGTTGTCCATGGGGTTGCGATGGGTTGGACCCAACTTCGCGACTAACAACAACAAGAAGAGGTATGATGGAGGATGTTCCTCGTTCCCCTTGTTCCCCCCTCTTCCTGGCTTACTCATTCTGTGTTGGCGGCCATTGCACTGCTGACATCTGTTTCCCCATCTAAATATATAACACACTTCATTTTAATTCTAATGTGCTTATTCCTCTTGTCCGTAACATATGTTAGGTGATTAGGGAGCACTGCTGAGGAGCACACTTTCGCAAATGAAAGGAGTGACGGATAACCTGGCACATGGATATTATACTTACTAATAAGATTAATTTGGTGGGTCCTTAATGAGGAGGTGCAGCAGTGACGAGTAGGCGTCTGTCAGTGACTTATTGAAAGACGCGAGAGCTCTCATTAAGGCAACAGATGGCGTTCCACTGTTGACTCATGTTGAATAAGACAGAGGTGTGAATGTCAGGGACTTGCCAACAGGGCTCAGCCCCAGAGTTGTAGGTCAGGGCTAGTCACCAGAAAAAGATGAGCCCCACAATCTTTGCAGGGAGGAAGAAACTCCAGACAACCAAGCCAGGGACATGACTCAGGTATAACCGATGAATTCTCTTCGAGGTCTCCAGGCTGAAAGGCCAGAATAGCCAGTTGAAAAAACAAAACCAGGGCAGTAATGCAGACTTCAGAGAAGAATCCAGAACTGAGAAGTATGGAATGAATGGTTGCATTGTATTGCCAATGTGCTGACTTTTGTCATTTTGAAACAACATGTAGACCCAAACTCAGTCATCCTACTCAAAAGTAGGCAGAAACTGGGCAAAATTGCAGGCATGCATTAGGAAAAACACAGAGAAAACATGAAAAGATGAGACAAAAATAGAGAAATAGAAATTGGCCAATCCAACTGTCCCTGAGGATCTAATCAAGGGGCCATGGCTGGAAAAGGTGACTCTTAGAAAGTCTCCCTATTCTCCATGTTCCACTCACTCTGGATTCTTGGCTAACTAGAGCCACCAGAGTGGCTCCTCACACAAGCCACTCTGAGCATCAACAACCATGCTGGCCAGCCTAGCCCAGTGCTAGAGGTGCTTGCCATAACTGCTCCCACCCTTGGTGAATCCTTGTTCCACGCTGCTGTAAAGGTGCCTTCGGAACCTCCAGGGCTATGCATACAGAGCAGGCATCCCACCTGAGCAAGGCACACACAGGCATATGAAGAGTCCTCCTGCATCAAGCCTGGTACTATCAAGCCCCGCATTCAGTTCACAAAATGGCCTGAGAAGGGAGGGAGCATGTGGTTCTGGTGGTGGTGGAAGAGGAAGTACAAGCTGAAAGTGAGAGATTGCAGCCCAAGGTTGACAGACAAATGGTCAAGGAATACCTGATGAACATCATCCCAAAATCATAAAAAAGCTAACAGAGGAACTTTCAGAACCACCGGCTATGATCTTTGATAAATCCTAGAAAACTGGAGAAGTGCCGGCCAACTGGAGAAGGGCTAACATTGCCCCTATCTTCAAAAAGGTGGACAGAGATGAATCTGGGAACTACCAACCAATTAGTCGTACATCAATCCCTGGGAAAATTCTGATGAAAATTATTAAAAAATCAGTGTGCAAACATCTTGAAGAAAATGCAGTGATTAATAGAGGCCAACATGGATTTATCCAAAAAAAAAAAAAATTCCTGTCAGACTAACTTAATCTCATTTTTGACTGGGCAACCTCCCAAATGGGCAGAGGAAACACTGTGGACTTAATCTACCTAGACTTTAGCCAAGCTCTCAACACAGTGCCCCCTGGCATCCTTATAAGCAAATTGGCAAAATGTGGACTAGATAGAAAAACTGTTAGGTGGATCCAAAATTGGCTGCTAAATCGGACACGAAGAGTGCTCGTCAAGGGCACCTTCTCAAACTGGAGGAAAGTCACTAGTGGGATGCCTCAGGGTTCAGTCCTGGATCCAGTGCTGTTCGACATCTTTATTAATGACTTAGATGAGGAAGTACAAGGAAAGATAATCAGATTTGCAGACAATACAAAACTGGGTGGAAGAGTGAACACAGAAGACAGAATGACGATCCACAGCAATGAACTAGTAATAGTAGTAGTAGTAGTAATGATATACTCCATGCTGGCCAGGCTGGCTGCCTCCGAGCTAGGTGGCTGGGTGCAAATGCAAACAGGTCTCCTGCACCATGAACCGTCATGCAGCAAAGGGCACTTCAGGTGAGATCCCCTGTTGTAAAAAACTGTGGAGCACACAAGAGTCATTCTCACTTTGGGGATCTTCACCATCTTCTCCCCAGCCCCATGTTGCTGCCTGGGACTCAGGGGTGGTGAACCCCGTGCAGCCTGGAGACAGACTGCATTGCTGGGGAGAAGCTCCAGGGACTGCCTTCCTGTGGGAGGTGGGGCTGATGGGAAAGCAGAGTACCCAAGGCAACTGGGCAAGGCTGAAACACCACACACACCAGCAACCTTCGCCTTAAAGCTCTTACTGCCTGCAGCGGGGGCATCTCCGTCTTGCCAAACATGTGTGTGTCGGGGGCGGGGGGCTGCACAGAAGCCAAGAAGTTACAGATGGGCTGAACATTGTACATTGTAAACCAAGTGACTGTTAAAGCAAGGAGCAAGCCGGGGCCATTTTTCTGGCTAGTTAACAACCCTACATGGTACCAGATATACAGTGCATTTTTACCTCTCCCCCATTTCTCCCCTCTCAAGGCAGGCCTAGAACAGTCCCAGAAGATAGGAACACCCAGCACAAACATCCAGCCAGGTTTCAGGTGATGCACATAATCACAGCTTTGCCTATCGCTTAATAAGAACTAGGTAAAAATAACATTACAGACATTCCAAGGCCTGTTCTGTGTCTTGCATTTCTGGCGCATGCTACAGCCTTACTTAGACACAAACACAAATACTGACAGTTCTTGTTACCTGATTTTATGAATGGGTCTTTAATGGTGGAAATGGTGGCTTTCGAATAACACTTCCCTAATTGTGAGCTGTTATGCTTTTTCCTCCCTGTTCAAACATCCCTTTTCAATTGTTCCAAAAGAAGCATGCTGAAGGTTTGACAAATGATCAGAAAAATAATGCATGGACTGCTCCCGTGCCATTAGCCGTATCCCAAAATGCAGAAATCACCAGGATGTGTTATAGTGAAGTGCTGCAAATATCTTTAGGAGCAGAGGACTGTAGACATAACAGCAACCCTAGCACAGAAATAAAGCACTGGGGGTCCCTCTCTTTTAGAAACATAGAAACAGAGCGAGTCAGAAAGGGTCTCCAAGGCCATCTAGTCTGACCCCAGGCCCCAGCCAGATCCACTCACGACATACCTACCACCTGCATGTCCACCCTATACTGTTTTAAAACATGCAAAATCATATGGGAGGTATTTAAATTCTGACCATCAAGAGTCAAAGTTTTAAGAAGCAGAGAACTTTGGGATTTGCTGTCGTCTCATGGAATAACTGATGGGTTGCTTGTTTGTTTGACAGCGAATTCTTCATGCCTTCATATGCTGCCATTGCCAGAATTGTCACTGTTATTGCCAGTGGGTAGGTGGGCATAAGTGTTAAAAATAGTTTCAGGTTGCTTCATTGTGGATACACCCATAAGCCAAGACTAAAATGGCCACCTGCCCAGTTCTCAGAAGTGCACTTCTGCATCTGAAATCATCTTGTTTCTTTTCCCCTCTAGTCCCCTCCAATCCTTCAAGTACGATACCCAGCCATATATTTTTGCAATTACTTTTCTATCACTCATCCTTCTCTGCATTCTCCAGACAGAGCCCAGTATTAACTTGGGCAATCAATTTTGCCCAGAAATGCAATGTTCATTTTTACTGATAAATGTTTAACCAACGGCCTTAATTATTAATGGGGGAATGCAGAGTTCTTTTTCACGTTGTCTAGGAGGATGTCATCGAAAGAGTCCGGAATGAAAGGGGTGTCTGTGTGCCATCCTCAGTACTTTCTATTTTCTAACCAGGAATGGTGCCTTTGCCCCTAGTCAGGTTTTAATATGAGCTAACTCTTTCTCTTCCTCTCAAAACTACCCCAAAAATGAATGATGAAGGTGATGAAAGTTTGTGTCAGCTTCAGGTTTTAGGAGAAATATGCCAGGCATAGTGTGGCCACTTAGGCATCACTAAAAAGGAAGATAAGAAAGAGCACCAGTTTGCATAAATGTGCGTATGCTGCTTCAAATGTATGGAATCTGTTTTAGAAAGAATTGATGTGGAGCACCATATGGAGGGTGCCAATGTACTGGTGCCCTCCTTATTGGCTTCGCATTGGCATCCATTTGGTTGCTTTGAGAACAAAAGGATCCGGGTGTGACTTGCATTCTTTTGTTTTAAGAAACTAGGATGTATCATGAGATAAAGTACACCATTTGTGTTTTCATTACACAGGTACATGTGAAAACTTAACTTGAAGTTAAAGCCCTTTGCATCAAGACAAATGCACCGTCAAGTCCTAGCTGGAAAGAAGCAGGGATTTCCGCGCAGGCAGAGAAGTTGGTGGATTGGACTTATTCACCCTTTGTCGGCTGCCCCCAGGATTTAAATCCCCGCTCCAAGCCCATGAGGCTGCCAGATTTCAAACCGGCTGCTGCAGCTATGCCATTCACTCGATTCAGAGACAACACTCCTGATCTGA
Source organism: Varanus komodoensis (assembly GCF_004798865.1). Classification (NCBI taxonomy): domain Eukaryota; kingdom Metazoa; phylum Chordata; class Lepidosauria; order Squamata; family Varanidae; genus Varanus; species Varanus komodoensis. Next base: position 2,806,680 of record NW_025335440.1, read on the forward strand.
CAGCTTCTAAGGCCCATCTCTGTGCCCTGAGGAGCCTCACACCGCGCAGGGGCTGGTTACAAAAGTCATGGTGTCGTCTCAGCCGCCCGGGGCATGTTGGTCACATCTCCATCATGGCCCTTGCTGAGTGCGGCTTGTTGGGACATCCGGACCTGGTGAGAGTAGACAGTGGTCACGTGACCTGTTAGCCACGCCAGCCATCCTTCCACCCTCACCATCTGCAGGCTTGATGGCAAGTGAAGCCAAGCAAGACAAGTATCGACCACCCTGGTTTTATGTGACTTGCTTCTTAAAATTGTGAGACAGAGGTAGCGCTAGCCAGGCTTAGGGGGAGAGATTGCTTGAAAGAACTGCAAGTGTTGATTTCCTTGCAAAGAACAAATAGTACAATCCCAGTTCTTGTTTGAAAGGGATGCCTCTGTCCACTTGGGCAGCTCGTTTTCTAATCTGAAGTCCACTGATCCCTCATGTATCCCTCCCGTTCGCTGAAGGACTTGGGTGTCTTTGAATAACTCACTCCCAGCCCAACCAGTTGCATGCGATTATTGCAACAAATGTAAAAATGGGCAAAACTCTGTAAGCTGCCCCAGGTCTCTTGTTGCAAGTAGGAAAAGGGTGGGGCATGGATGCAATCGCAGAATGCTCTGCATGTGGCACAGAGATGATTTTGACACAATTCCCAGTAGTATTTCAGGAGCAAGTGCAAGAGCATTCAGTTAAAAACACGTGAGGAAGAAGCCACAGTAAGGAGGCCCAGGGCTTGCAGGTCGCGATTCAGTTTCCCACTTCCCTTAACAGCCAGCTCCCCCTTCACACCATGAGGCTTGTACCGGGTTAAAGGGATCAGTCAGCATACCAAGAAGGCCACACATGCAACCTCTTCATGACATGGGAATGCTTTCTTGCACACTGCTGGATCTTGCTTAGGCATATTTCACTCCCACTTTAAATAGTTTGCATCCCTGAGTTGAGGAATGCAGGTGGGTTAAACCTCTGAGCTTGTCAATCAAAATGTCAGCAGTTCGATTCTGTGTGGGGGGGTGAACACCGGCTGCTTTGTCCCAGCTTCAGCCAACCTAGCAGTTTGAAAGCCTGCAAATGCGAGTAGATAAATAGGTGCCACTTTGGTGGGAAGGTAGCAGCGTTCTGTGCACCTCAGAGTTTAGTCATGGGGCCACATGACCAAGGAGACTGTCTGGGGACAAACGCTGGCTCCCTCGGCCAAGAAACAGAGATGAGCACCGCTCCCTCGGGTCAGGCATAACTGGACTTAATGTCATGGGGAAACCTTTGCCTTTCCCATTACTCAGCTGAATGTTCTGCTCTCAGACTTAGGTGAGTTTTGTGAATGAGATCAGTTAAGTCTCCAGGCAAGAAAAAAAATCAAGATTTGATGACATCACTGTTTAGGACTTTGTAGAGGCTCTAAAGTTTAAAAGCCAGGAAGACTGAGAAAAAAAATAGAAGCAGGAATGGCTGAAAAGGAGGATATTTCAGAAGATATTTCATCCTTCCCTAAATGCCCATCCCTCCCCATATTAGCAAAACTTGTTAGGGACTGGGAAAGTGGGATAAGAAACACAGATTCTGTGGGTTCACCTGCAATGCCCATTCGAATTCCAAATGGGGACAATTACTTGTGCAGTGAAGGGGCTTTTCTGGTCTAAGCTAGGAGGACCCCCTTCTTTGTCTGAACATAGATCCTTCTGGTCTCGATACCCTTGCAGAGATTGTCTTGAAGGAGGGTGGTGAACACTTAAGGAAAATAAATGGGAGGAAATTTGACTGCAGCTCTAAGAAGACACAACCATAGTTTTTATCTTTCCAGACCTTTTAGACATCAATTTAGCCCTGTAGATCCCCCCACCCCTCTGGCTTTTAAGATCCAGCAGACATTTATTTCCTCTGTTTTATGGCTGCTCAGATCCATTTTATTTGTATGCTATTTAGTTTTGTATATAAATATGTGTTTTAAAGAGAATATTTAAAGGCCTTCATGACCCTTCATAAATATACATCCCAGGGCAGTTTATAGAGCAATTTAACATCTAGGCATCAACAATGCAGTGTTATCTGTTTATTAATAATTATATTCCATCTATCCTGGCGAGAATCCCAGAGCACCTATTGATTATTGTTAATAAAACAATTAAAAGCAATAAAACATCAACAGAATAGAGCCAGCAGCAAGGTAAACAGCCAAGTGCCCAGCCTCATTTGCAGCCAGGTTTAAGGGCCCTGATTGAAGTGTCGCCTGAGGGCCCTCCTTTTTATATCCGGTGGTCCCTTCAAGCTTGGCAAGCAGTGGCAGCAGTGGTGGCAGCCTTCCAGGGGCTGCTGGAAGCCCGCATTTTGGTTCCCACAACACGATGGAGAACCTCCTATGTGTCCCTCCAGGGCACTGTGGGGAGCTAAACCAGAGGATCACAGACCCAATTGCCTAAGGTGTCCTTATGAAAGGCAGTCCTCCCTTTGAGTTGGAAGAGCGGTTTGCCCCCATTCAGGTCAAGGAGGAGACCCATGAGAAGGTGGCGCGAGGGAGGAGCATGGTGCTGCGCATGCATAGCTAGCACACAGAGAGCAGGCTCTGCCGGGGCGGAACGCCACCCACCCACTCGCAGCCCTCCACGCCAGGCCCGACGTGCCATGCTGCCGTTCAAAGTATAATGCTTCATGAATGTGCGCCTCTGCTAATTAACCGATGCACATTCCAGGTCACCCGCTGTCTCTCCTGTGCCTTCTAGGTGATCCACAACTGGCCACCCTGCGCAGTGGGATCCTGGCAGCTGCCACAGGCCTGCTTCAAGTAGGTAAGGTGAGCCACCCTGGGCATTTTTTAAAATTGAAGCCTGCCATGAAGCATTGAACCGAGTAAATACATGGATCAACTGCCGGCATCTGGGAGACGGGCAGCAGGACCCGGGCAACCAGGGTGAGGCGCAAGGGTCAGTCAAAAACAGTCCAAAGGTCAGAGAACTGAGAAGATGAGCCAAGGGAAACAGGTACCTTGAGGCTGAAGCAAGGCAGGAGCAACTGAGGCTAGGCTGAAGCAGGACTGGAACAAAGTTGGAGCAAGGCTAGGGTGACTGGAGCAACTGGAGCAGGGCTGGAGCGAGACCAGAATAGGGCTAGAGCAAGGCTGGAGGGACTGGAGCACAACAGAAGCAGAGCAGGGTGACTAGAGCAAGACCAGAGCAGCACTGGAGCAAGACTTCAGAAAAGCTGGGGCAACTGGAACAAGGCTGGAGAAGCCGGAGCAAGGTTGTGCTGACTGGAGCAGGGCACAGGACTGGCACATGAAGGACCTCGACCTCATCCTCAAGGCAGCTTCTCAAGGGAAGAGCCAGTGCATCTATTGCTCTTCCTCAGGGCTCCCAGGTGCCATGCGTAAAGGCCCTGATGGCTGCAGTAGGCTGCGGGTCCAATCCTGCAACTACCAGGGCTGTTATTCAGGCCTTTGGTCAGCAGAGGGAGCCCTGAGCTGCCTTGAATTCTGACAGAAACAAGCCACTCTAAGCCTGGTGCTGAAAATACTTGCATAAGTAGAATGGGCAGCCATTGGATGCCATGGCTGGATGTGCTCCTGAAAGCCATTTAGATGCTTCTGAATGCAGCAGCTCATCTCCCAGCTCTGAGGTGCCAAACTGCCCTTCCACATCTGTGTGTGCTCACTGTTTTCTTCTGGGAAAATGCTCAATGTCCTGGTCATGAGCCAAAGTAGCCTTCTCCAACCTGATGTTCTCTAGATGTGCTGGACTGCAACTCCCATGCTTCCCAGCCTTCATAGCCACTGAGTCCAGAGACAGCTGGCCAGGTGCTGAGAGAAGACATCTCTCCCCAGTGATCTGTAGAATGAGAATGCAGGCCAGCAGGCAGGCAACCTGGCATCACAGAAGGCGCAGACAGGTGGTGCATAGCGATGGAGAAGTCCTTGCATTCAGTTCTTGTTTGTGTTTAAATCACAAACTTTTTCTATCTAGAATATGAAGAATCGGAAGATGTGCATTTTGGAAACTTCTTATCAAAAATGAATCAAAACAAAAATTCTCAATCATCCTTTCCGGTGATGAAAAAGGTCCAAGTAAGCAAAGACTGCTGGAAAAAGACTACGGAACTATGGAAGAACAGACAGCGACTCTGGTCCAGGTGACACACACACAACAGAGAGAGAGAGAGAGAGAGAGAGAGAGAGAGAGAGAGAGAGAGAGATTAGATTGCCTTTTAGTTCATGAAGAATGAAAGGCTGCTTCCAGAGAGAGGTGGGGACTTTCAAATCAAATTCTATCTGCTCCTGACATCTAGTTCAAGTGAGTTCACCTTTTACATTAGGATCTGGCTGCCTTTCCCTTTGATCTTCCCAAAGAAGATGAGATAGTCAATACCACTCCATAACCAGAATTTTCACAAATGAATCAGCAATGAATCTTAGGCAACGAAGCATTTATTCCCACTGTGGGCCATGGTGGATGGATACTCAACAAAAGGCAGTGCCTTCATCTCTGCCCAGCCTGAATATGCAGCCTTCAGTTAAAGTAGTGACTTTCACAGCCTTTTAGACAGAATGCTGCCTTGAATCCTAAATCAAAGCGGTGGGGAGGGGGGAAAGGTCAAAGCTTATGGTTACCTGAGCATTTACTTAATACAAGCATATCATCACCAGTTGTTATGATATTTTCACCCCCTCCTAAACCCCAGTAGAGTTAAAAGACAACTTGGTGGCAGTGATGACTTCGGCAAAGGTGACTTTGGCTAGGGAATGTGTCTGGGTCTGACCTTGTTTTAATGCTCTTAATTGCCAACTGTCACTGATTAAACACAGATGCCTACCAATAAATAAATACAATAAAATGGAATAAAAGACTAATAATTGTGAGAGAACTTTCCTTTGCAAGCACTGGAATAAACAGGGCAAATTTGCATACAAAATAGAAGATTTGTTCATTTATGTATCCCTATTGGAGCAGAAATGTTTACTGCAGAAATGTTTACAGAAATGTTGGAGCAGAAATTTGCCATATTTATACAAATGGCTGTGCTGTATATTTGCAAATTCTAATTTCCATAGAATCGTAGAATGAGGAGGGAACCTTGGAGGATCATCTGGTTTAGCTCCTTGCTCGATGCAGGATGCAGCTTTGGCATCCCTGGCAGATGGTTGTCCAGCCTGTGCACAAATAACCTCCCAAGGCAGGCAGTTTCACCACCAAACATCTTATGCGTTCAATGTCTTAGGCCGTGCTTTTCCCTCCCAGAAGTGCCAGTCTCACCAGTGCTTCTTTGCCGAACATCTTTATTGTACATGCAAATCTCTGAGCATACACAAAGTGACATGTTGAACCCTCTCTGGCCTTCTTCACTCAAAGCTTTCCCTTTGAATCCTTCTACATCTGTCCTTGGTGGGGGGATGCCAATGAATCAGGCATGCCTGTGCACCTCCCTCAGAGCTCCTGACTGGGCCACACGGTGACTGTGACGAAGGACTACTGGGTCCACGTCCCCAGGAGGCTGGAGCTCCCCATCCAATTGATCAATTCACATTTGTTTTTGTAAAACAAAACCAAGACCAATCCACAGCAAAACGGTGTGTGTTACAACAGAGAACAATAGGACATTGATTGCCCCTCGGCTGCATCATATCTATTGTAAGTCAGCCAATGGTGTGTGCATCCTGCTAATAAAGAAGTGCTGGTACTGTGTCCCTGAGAGCCTGGATCCACTATACCCCCACTGTCAGTCCTATAGAGAGGCGAACTGGCTCAGGCTTTGCTTCCCCCACATCTGCTCTGTCAGGCTGCAGCAGCGGAAGTGCCAGGAACCGTGGCCACAGCACTGCTCCCGCTGAGACACCAGCCATGGTTGTCTCATCCTCTCCCTGAGTAGTTTCTGTCCCTACTGGTTTTGATAAGAGGGCAGACCACTTCTGACTGTGTTGCGACGGGTGCTTATGAGAAGCACATGAGATACTACAAACTGGTGCCAGAGTTTCCTGCCTTCCTCTTCTCTCTTGTGGCAGGCCCCTTCATGTTGCAAAGGGGAAGATATTTTTTTTAAGAAGTTTCTGCAGTGCTTGGGAAGACTTTCTCATTGAAAAGTGGAGTGCAAATACTTCAAATGAAATATACAGATTTCGCCTGAGTCAGGGCACAAAATGGCTTTGCATTGTGCCTTGGAGGAACATTTCAGTATTGTTTCCTGAATCTCTGTTCAAAGCCGCTGTCATTTCTCCCATGCACTTTGGTTTTGGTCAAAAATGGCATTTCTAGATGAATGCATTGGAGTGAAGCAGAGAAAAGTTTCTTGCAAATATTCAAGACTTCACCAAAACTGTCACACATTCCTAAATATATAAAAAAATCTATTATGCCCCTGCAATTAGGGATAAACTGATAAAATTTAGTTCATTTTGATCAGGATGTACTAAGTTTGTATCTGCCACACAATGGACAGACTCAGGCAGTCCATTTCTGGAATCTAAACATCAATCACCTTGGAATAGGATTTGCAACCCCTCCCCACAAAAAAGGATATTTGAGGGCAGGTTATTTGTGTGTACATTTAGGAATATACACAGATGTTCATGCAAACACAGGAGAATAAAATATTGCACACCATCAGATAGGGACTCACTTGGAATCAGCATCAAGGTGGAATTTGGAGGTCTTCAGGAAGGCAGACTTGGCTCTTCTGTGCAGCCCTGCTCAGCGTTTATTCTTTCCATTGCCATACATGGAAAGGATTGTCTGTTTCTGTGCGATTAACTTCAGTAGATTGCACCATTATCTTTGCTGTTTTCCCTGGACTCTATTTTCCTTAACAAACAATCAACACTTTCTGCCTTTTGTTAATTAGGAAAGGGAGCATTTTTCAATACTATGAGATCTGGGTAATGTGATACTGCTTTGAATTTTGGCACTGTGGCAGTCCATCTGCCATCACAGGATCTGCATTCTGGTCTTCTTGTTGCCATTACTACTTTCTGCAACTCTTTGCAAGGTGTGAAAACTGCTTTACAAATCAGTTTGAAGCATCAGCACAAGTCTGTCTGGCACCTCATGTGGCAGGAGCATCATCTGCACAGTCCTGTCATGGATGCTTGGCATGCTGCCTTCTGTGGATCATGCCGTGGGTCTGCTCAGCTTCATATTGCCTGCACTGACTGACAGCTGCTTTTCAAGGCTGCGAGCAGGGCTCTTCCAGGCTTCACAGGTGCTCTACCCTGAGCTGATGTCCTTTGCCTACAGTATTCACTCCCAAGAGGTGACCACGACAGGATGAGGTCCATCCCACACAGGGTTCAAAGAAAGAGATCCGGTCCAGTCCTGGACCACTCCACGCAGTGCTCAGGCAGGAGACATGTTCTGGCAGGCTCAGATATAGCTGAAGTGGGAGGCAGCCTGGATGAGGGTTGGGCAGCCCAGGACCCTCCATCTTTGGCCAGGACTCCGACCCCTATCCTCAGCAGACTGTGTGAGGGCCAGCCAAGCTTGCCTTCCCAAATTCTCCAAACTCCATCTCAGTACAGATTCCAAGTTGGATCCCTGAGAAACACCTTCTCTTTGCAGGAAAGTGCATGCAGTCTTGTTCCCCCCGCCCCCCTGGAATACACAAATTGTGTACACCTCCCATTGATTAAAGTGAATGTGTAAGAATTTCCCAAAACACTCATTTTTTCCTGCACACTTTTCAAATGTAGTCATACTTCCAGGGTGTGCAACTCAAATTGCAAGCTGGAACATGAATGGACTCCATCAGGCCTATTACTCATAGCGAGGAGTGATAGGAATTGCAGCTGAATAGCATCTGCATGGCTACAAGTTGGTTCCCCCTCCCTAGAAAAAAGATAGGCAACTTGTTGCTGGAGATGTGTGAGAATTTGGTTTCAGCTCATGAAACATGGGCCACTAATTAGTTCCACTAATGTTCCCCCCTGCCCCCCCACACACACGTTGTCAAATGCATGCTCGCCTTCATCTTTTCCCAATTCCCAGTTTGATTTGTGAAGATTTCCTCCTCCTCCTCCTCCTCCTCCTCTTCTGCATTTCCACACTAGACATGCCCCAATTTACTCTGTGGAGTTAATTTGCACAAATTAGGGAACTGGCACGAATTTGGGAAGATTTGCACAAATTTCCCAATCAGTTACTGCTTGGTTTGTACAAACTCCCATTCACACAAAGCAAGGAGCAATTGTAAGCACCAATGGGAATTAATTGAGCACAAGACAATTAGTGAGGTGGCATTCAGAGAATCCAAATGATTTCGCAGATCACCCATTGTCCCATCCCTACCTGGGGCCCTTCAGTTGCTTTAGACTACAGCTTCCTGGACATCCGCCAGCCTGGCTGGGGTTTCTGGAAACATCTGCAGGGTACTAGGTTTCTTTCCTTTTGGGGAGACCGAGGCTTACACTGGAACACAGTCTCCATCTGCCAGGAGAAGTCTCTTGCCATTTGGGGGCCTGCATGTTGCACGAGCTGCTAGCACTGGCAGAGGGGGGAAATCTCTCCCTCTGCTGTGATTTCTTATCCATGAGGAGAAGGAAATGTTTGCTGGGCATGTTACTTCTGAGTAGCTCCATTTCCCACATGCAAGCCATCTCTTGTTTCATTACATGGCAAATAGACCTGTATGAGCCAGTCCCAAATGACCAGCTGCTAAATGTATGAAATGATTCCAGCAGAAACTAGAATGGCCCTGTCAGTATAAAACCCACGAAGGTGAATTTTTCTGTGCAACTCATCTCTGCATGGCACAGTTAACAGTGGTAATACATGATTAGAAAGGGTCCAGAGGAGGGCAACAAAAATGAACCATGGTTTGGAAACACTGCCCTGTGAGGAGATCCTGGGGGAACTGGGCATGTTCAGCCTTGAGAAGAGAAGACTGAGTGGGGACATGAGGTCCCTCTATAAGTCCCTCAAAGGCTGCCCAAAAGGGGAAGGTCAAGATCTCTTCTTGCTGATGCCAGAGTGTAGGCCATGGAATAATCAGCTCAAGTTGCAACAACCCAGATTCAGGCCGGACATCAGGAAAAGTTTCCTCACTGTCGGAGCAACACAGCAGTGGAACCAGCTGCCCAGAGAGGTGGTGGGCTCTCCCACACTAGAGACATTCAAAAACAAACTGGACAGCCCTCTGAGTGGCTTGATGTAACTTGGTGCCCTTGGACAGCAGAGGTTGGACCCAATGGCCTTCATGGCCCTTCCAGCCCTACTCTTCTATGAGTCTATGATTCTGTAATAACAGTGCATGTATAGAAAGATCTACTGTCTATCTACAAAGATATACTTTGCAGAAAGATCAGTGCAAATGAACCATTTGCAAGCACATATTCTGAGCTCAGAACATGGGTTCTGAAAGCAGGAATTCATGATTAGGCATGTGACACATGGGTTTCCTCCTCTCCTATAGTAGCTCTGTACAAGAATAATCACATCTCCTCTTTCACTGATGAATGTGCAAATGACTTCTAAATATAGCCCCTAGCATCTGCTTTCATTCCCCCCTGTACACCACAGTCATGGTTCAGCATTTTTCCTGTAAGCACTGGAGAATACATGCCAAACGCTTGCATGATGCAGAATTTGCACTAAGAAGAATTGCTTGTCTTCATTGGAAAGAGTCGTCTTCATCCCCTCATCTTGGTCACCGTGGATGATTGGCTGCAGCAGCCCAAGGAAAGCAGGTGTCACTCGCAGCTTGTACACAGAATTTCAACCCAAGCCTTAGGTTAGTGGGTCTTCAATATTGTCATCACAAGATTGTCACCCTTTGCTCATTGAGCAGCTCAGCTATTGAGCATATATTTTGCACATGAAAGCTTCAAGGATTAATTTCCAGGTAGAGCTGGAAATCTCTGAAATAAGGAGGAATGAATTTGTGTCAGTAAAATGGGAACTTGCAACATGTATGTTTTTTGGTTCAGTGATATAATGATATCCCAAGTTAACCTTAAATTCTGCAGTTAATTTGTAGTCCATCCAGGGATCAACCAAAATCATGTCCTTTTCTATCAATTTATCCCCGTTTCCGCAGGTGTAAACCAGGCACAGATGATCTGTCATGCAAATTGCACAAGTTGTGACTGTGCAAATCAGGGCCAATTCATTAGATTCCAGTTGTTACTGTTCTTGCCACTTTTATTGTATCCTTAAACATAAGAAGCATGGAAGCCTTCTCTCACTCCATCATTTCACCAGGCCCCTGCCCTTAAATTTTCTGATAGTTGATTTCTGATGTGTGCAAAATCCTCAGTGTACAGAGCTGTAGTGCTTGGGGAATATTGTTCAGCTCCATGGATTCTCCAATGTGGGTTCCTCAAGGGCCAGTCTTGTCCTTCACACTGCTCGACGTCTTATGAAAGTGCTGATTGAGGCCAGCCAGAGGCTTGGAGATCATTGGAATCAGCAGGCTGATGACACGCAGTTCTGTTTCTGCTTGTCACTTCAGCAGGTGAGGCTGTGTTTCTGGCTGTGACCATAAACTGGATGAGGGCTAACAAACTGAAGCTCAATCCAGGCAAGACGGGGATGCTGTGAGCAGGAGGTTGCTCTGACGGGATGGAGGGAATTTGACCTGTTCTGGATGAGGCTGCACTCTCCTTGGTGGAGAAGGTTTGGTGCTTGTGGGTACTCCTTGAGCCATTGTTGTCACTTGAGGCTCAGTGATGTGAAGTACCCTCTACCAGCTTTGGTTGCTGGTCCAGGTATGCCCTGTCTGGATGTGATAACTGACTGTGCTCTGGTAATCTCTAAACCAGATGACTACAGTACATAATCTACATAGCGCTGCTATTGAAGACTGTTCAGAAGCCACAGCTTGTGCAAAAATGTGGCAGCCAGACTGGTAACCAGAACCAGAAGGCCACACACACAATGCAGGATCTGGCCCTCTTTCACTATTTGCTTCTGGAGCCTGATTCAAGGTGTTAGATTTTTACCTGTACTGTTTGGGGTTGCTATACTTGATGGAACATCCAGTTGCAAAGTCCAGTTTCTAGTTTTAGTGAAATGTTATGATGCTTCTATAGTTATCATAACTATAGAGTTATGATATAGACTATAGAGTTATATGACTATAGAGTTATATAGTTATCATAACTCTCTCTCTCTCTCTCTCTCTCTCTCTCTCTCTCTCAAAAGGAACTGAAAAGGAAAGCGACCAAAAGGTTTTGTGTATTGACATTTTAAGCATCAGCACATTATTAGTATTACATCTATCCAAATCAAGCATCTTTCCAATTTACTCTGCTAAAAGAAATAAATCCAAACTTCATGTTGAATCTAAACAACAGCTTCCAATCGAGCATGTCTTCTCTGTATGTACAGAGAGTTTGGAGTTTTCTCTGTTGGAGTTTTCTCTGTGCCTATTTAGGGCAATAAAAAGAGATAGTGTTACTTCTCCCAGTGTTGTGGAGATGTTTTGGTTTGTTTTCATGGCAGTAATCAAAGATATCATATCCATGAGCCTCAAAGAGTGCTCAGAGGGGGTTACAGCAAGGGAAGCAAATTCCTTCACTAATGGCTACACAGTTCCCGAAGACAGAAGTGTTCAGTTCTCGAGAACATCTCCCTCTGATTATTATTTTTAGGCATATACAATGCACAGAACATAAAGGGGAAAATCTGCAGGCGATCCTGCTTTGTGAGTGCATAACAGAGTAATTTTCAATGATCGATGGGACTGAGGCAGTTTTCTTACACGGTTTCTTTGGGTTTTCCTAAAGGGTATCACACTCACAAGGTATTGCACACGAAATGTGTTATCATCACTGCCGACAAGGGATGGCATAGCCTACAAAGCATATTGGGAACAGCAAGGCAGACAAAGCTAACTGAAGGATGCTGCCTATTCTACAGACCCAACCAGTCATCCTAGACTAGAACAGCGGGGATAGAGGTTCAAGCTGAGAGCAGGCAAGGATTGTCTGCTGCAACCTTCCTCACCCTCGTGCCTTCCAGACATGTTTGGACTGCAACACCCGGAATTCCCAGTCAATGGCCCTGCTGGATAATAATTTGGGAGTTGTGGTCCAAAGGCTTCTGAAGGCCACCAGGTTGGGGAACGCTGGTTTATTGGAATAAAGTATGCTGCTGGTGCTCAAGGATTAGGAGGGCCAATCCTTGATGGCTCAGAATACAGGGCTCCATTTCACAGCACCCATCCTCTGAGCCTGGTTACCACTGTGGAGCGGGCACTTGCCAACCCATCTGGGGCTTGGCCAACCCTTAAAAATGCACTTTTCTCCAGCAGGCATTTTTGGGAAGGCAATCTTCTGTATACAGTCATAGTTACACGATTGAATTATGATCTTGTACAGCATTTCGTAAATCTCCTAGATATTGTTAAGAATGTAAATGATTCAAAAACATAACGAAATACATCAAGTCTAGTGATGCTAAAAAGTCCTCCTATGAGTCTTAAGCTAACCTAGTGCCCTCCAGATGTTTTGGACATGAACTTCCACCAGCTCCAGCAGCTTGGCCAATGGCCAGGTTTGCTCAGAGCTGAAGTCCAAAGCATCTGGGAAGCACTAAGTTGGGAGATGTTGCTTTAAACTAAGTGTGAGATCCAGAGCCTAGACCCTCCAGAGTGGGGGCAAACTGGGCCTCTGGGACTTCCAAACTGGCTCTCTGGAGGTCACTAGAAGCTCTCTCGTGACCCCTGCTAGCCATCCTAAAAGGTCAAATGACTCCCCTAAGGATTAGCTACTCACAGCGGGAGCTTTAAGCTAAAAAATGCAGATATGTGGGATATCTGGCACCTGCTCCCTTGGCCTTTTACCTCGTGTCTCTCAAACAGCATTTGGTTCAGGATGAATGAATGGCTATGCCCCAGTTTGTAGAGAACTTTTTTTACAATCCAAATCCCATAATTGTTAAAATGTATTTCTACACCACTGAAGAGCTGAAGGGCTGCAGCAGTCCCTTAAAAAGACCCTAATAAAATACAACTCTGGTAAAAAAAAAATATAGACACTACACTAGTTTAAAAAATGCAGACATCGGGTTGGGATGAGTCCTGGTGGGATCCCTACACTGAGCATCCACAGCCCAGTCCTGGGAAACAAGCTGAGCCGAGAGGAAGTCCACAAACCCTTGCAGGGGAGAGGTGGCACGGTGGGCATCCTTTCTCTGCATCAGCTGCAGAAGAGAGATGAGGCCTGTGTAGGATGTGGGACTCAGTTCCTGCAAAACACCCCATGAATGCTGGGCGCACGGGCCAGGGACTCAGGCCAAGGGCCATGACAATGAAGACTGGAGTGTCGGGAACTGAGCCCTGGAAATCTGAGGAATTCCCATCCCTAAAACAGATTCCTCACACGTCCTTCTCCTGCCATTCAATGCTCTGCAAAAGAGGGGCATTAAACTGGTGCCATAAGAAATTCAGACTGGCACCAGGGGAACCTCCAATGGAAGATCCACAACTGTGGGTGGGGAGGGGGCGGCACAAAGAGGGCCCTTCCCCTCCTCGCTGCTCTTGAGCTGGCACTCAAGAAGGGCCTCGGGTGTCAATCACAGCATCTTGGAGGTTGGAAAAGGCAGGTTGTCGTCAGAGATGAGCCAGAGGGGCCAAGAACTGAACCAGGGAGTTGGGGGAAGGAACATGCCGCAACTCGTAGACGAGATCAAGAGCTGGGAACCAACCAGAAGCCGAAGCTGTGGACGAAGTGGGGCAGGGGGTTCAGTCAACGGGAACATAGGAATACACCTGATGTGGGGAGCCCTTGGTGGCCAGGCCAGTTTTCTTGCCCAGACAGGAAGAATTCAACAGGCCCAGTGACCAGCTTGGGTAGCGATAGCTAGCAATCAGCTGAACACACGCCTTTAGCTCATCGAGATTCGCTGACTCCCGTTGCACCTTTCCAACTCTTTTCTGACTCAGACGGAGCTTTGCTTCTTTTTCCCATGAAAACTTGTGTAGATTTCTGTGCACATATTTCCAAATATAGGAATTGAATGTGCACAGGCATTCTCCCTGGAATTAAAGTGTGTTGCATGAATTTTTCAAGAGCATTTTGTTTTGTTTTTTCAAACACATTGTGTTTCTTTCCAGAACAGATACTACAAGCTCAGAAAGGTACATACTGGGGCTGCAGATTGCATTTCAGCCTGCCTACAGCTCTGGGACCTTCAGACTAAATAAATATTGGTTAAAGAAATGATCTGTAACAAACATCCCTTATACAGGTGAGTAAACTGAAGTCACCATTCGAGGCAAGTTGAGACAGAAAGGCCCGCAATGCCTCACATGCCCAGCCAGTGGGCTGCACTATTCAGCGAGCTGTTCACTTTTTTTATTTTTTAGAGTGCTCATGGCTGCCCAGAATTCATGCTCTGATGCACACTTGCCTCTGTGACTTGCTCTGCAGATCTGCAGCTCTCCACTTTCACCTCTGGTGGCACTCAGCAGATTCCAAGGAAGGGGAAAACCATGTTTCGTGTCTTAGAAAGTGAGGTGCTTGCTACCTACTTTATGCACTAAAAGCCTGCCCTTGTTTGCTAGCAAGGGAAAGAAACCCTCAGAGTATGTTTAGAGGTATTTTATTAAGCAATACTTTGTTTGTTTGTTTGTTTGTGTGTTTGTTTGTTTGTTTGTTTGTTTGAATGAGGCCTGGCTCACAAATGGGGAGAGCCAGGGAGCTGGAACTCTGGTCATGTGGGGAGAGAAAGAAAAGATGAAGTTGCTTCCAATCCAGGCTGGCGTCCATGCAAGTCATTGCTGCCTGAAGGGGATCCCAGGTGGAACCACACAAAACCCCACACATCCCTGTAAATGGTCTTGCTGCACCACTCAGGCACTTGTGCCGACCTTTTCCTGCCCCAACCCTTCGTGGCAAATCACTTTGTCAACCCTGCAGCAGAGAAGGCTGGTTTTGCCTCTGACTGTGTGGGGAAGTGAGTGAAACCAACTTGGCAGGCATCCAGAAGAAGAGGAGGAGGAGGAGGAGGAAGATGCCATCACAGGAAACCAGACTGCTTTATTAGCATTTGATGATCATGTCTCTGCCCCACCCCCCATCCCCCGTGCTGGAATACGCTGCCTGGATTGGCGGTGCTATTCTGTAACATCTGGGGGGCACGAGGTGGGGAAGGGGTGTCCTCCATCATGCTGGATGCTGGACCATCTGCACAGATGCCTATAAGGCAGAAGAGTCAGCATCTTCTTGGGGCATCCAGTGAAGGGGAAAGGACAAGCGCTTTCTCTTTGAAGGTGGCTGGAGCAGCCCAAGGGGCAAGAGAGGCTCCCATGCTCATAGCTGGTCTGTGTCCCCCCGCCCCTCACTCTGACCTGCTGGCTTGTTGCTGGAATGGCACGAGGAGGGGCCCTCAGTCCTGCCAAAGGCACATGAGCTGCAGGAGTGCTTCTGCCAGCACGGGGGCCCAGGCTCTCCCCGAGCAGCCCCATCGGAACCCAGGGCTTCGGTCACAATGCCACGGGCTCGGCCTCACGGCAACTGCATAAACAATCCGGAGCAGCAACTGGCACTTCTGGACCAACTGGCACTGTGGCCACAGGACCTACGTGCTCCCTCCAACGAGGACTCGCCCTGTGGAGCCCTCCTCCTGCTTGGAAGCGCATGGCAACTGGTAAGATGGCCCACCTCCTCAGTCCTCAATCACTCATTCATTTCTGAGGGAAGGAATGCAAGGATCCTAATGCAGTCCCCTGAGTGGGATGACTCAGGAGCTCTTGGGGCTGTAGGGGAGCACAGCTAAGTCGCAGCTTTTGATCCGCACAGTGTGTACTACCTGCTTGTTGGAACAGTCTAGCACAGTGGAGATAGAAGGGTCCTAAAATGTCATCAAGTCCAACCCCCTGCTAAATGCAGGACTCCCAGCTAAAGCATCCCTCTAATTGCCCCCTGAATGCTTCCAGTGTGGCCAAGCCCACGACCTCCCTTCCTAATGCAATCCATTGCCATACTGCTCTCACAGTCAGAGATTCCTCCTGATGTCCAGTCAGAATCTGGCTTCCTGTAGGTTGGAGCCCATTACTCTGTGTCCTGCATTCTAGGATGACTGAGAAGAAATTGTGGCCTTCCACTTCATGGCAACCCTTCAAGCACTTGAAGATTGCTATCATATCTCCCCTCTGTATTCTCTTCTTGAGGTTAAATAAGGCCAGCTCTTTCGATCTCTCCTCAAAGGGCAATGTTTTGAAACCCTGGATCATCTTTCTTGCCATCCTCCAAACATTTTTCTAGTTTATCTGCATCTTTCTTGAAGTCGGGTGCTCAGAACTGGACAAGGTGCTCAAGACAGAGCCTAACTAGTGCTGAATAGAGAGGAACCAATTTCCATGTGATCTGGAAACTATACTATTAATGCAGCTCAATATACCATTAGCTTTTCTTGCAGCCTCATTGCATTGTTGACTCATATTCAGCCTATGATCTATGACAATTCCAAGATCCTTCTCACTCGGAATGTTGTTGGGCCGAGCATCTTCCATTTTGTAACTGTACATTTGATTCTCTTTTCCTAGGTGTAGAACTTGGCACTTCTCCCCACTGAATGCCACTCTTTTGCTTTCAGGCCAGAGGTTCAGTCTAGCAAGATCATTTTGAATTTTATTCTGTCTTTCAGGGTATTAGCTATCCCACCAAATTTTGCGTCATCTGCAAATCTTATAAACATTCCCTGCGCTTTCTCATCCCAATTATTTGTAAACATGTTGAAGAGCACTGTGCCCAGGGTGGAACCCCATGGTACCTCAATTTTTACCCCTGCCCAGTTTGAGAAAGTGCCATTGTTGAGCACTCTTTGAGTCCAATTCTGTAACCAAGTGTGCACCTACCTGAGAATTGTTCTATCTAGCCCACTTGTGGCCAGTTTGCTGATCAGAATATCATGGAGTATTTTGTCAAAAGCTTTGCTGAGATCAAGATATAGTATGTCCACAGCATTCCCACAATCCATCAGGAAGGTTATCCAATCAAAAAAATGAGATCAGATTGGCCTGGCAAGACTTGTTCTTGATCAATCCATGCTTGTTCTGTTCATTCACAAAGTCATATCCAACTCTTTGTGACCCCATGGACAAAGTTCCTCCAGGGTTGAATCCATGCTGGCTTCTAGTAATTACACCCTTGTCTTCAAGGTGCTTATAGACTGAGTTTATTATCTGCTCTGGTGTTTTCCCAGGGCCTGATGTCGCACTGACTGGCCTGTAATTCCCAGGATTTTCCCTTTTGCCTTTTTTTAAAGATAGGGACAGCATTAGTCCGACTCCAGTCCTCTGGAACTCCACCAATCCTCCATGATTTCTCAAAGAGAATAGACAGTGGTTGTGAGAGTTCTTCTGTCAGTGCATTCATTTCCTTAGGATGCAGCTCACTAGGCCCTGGAGATGTGAACTCATTCAAAGAAATTAGATGTTCCTTGACCTTTTATTCCTTGATCTCAAGCTTCATTTGTGACTTCAGTTTGCACTACATTTCTGCTAGGAGGGTGGTGGACCTTCTTTTTTGGGAAAAGACTAAGCCAACGTTGAAACTGAGCTCTTTGTTTTTTTCTTTGCCATCTGCTACCAATCTGCCCCTCTCACTGAGATGTTGAATCACCATTTCTTTTTGCTGTGAACAAACCTGAGCAAATATTTTCTGTTGCTTTTAGTGTCACCTGCTACCTCAACTCATTCTCAGCTTTAGCCTTCCTGATGTCATTCCTGCACTTCTGTGCCACCTGTCTGTACTCTTCTTTGGCCACAAAACCGCCCTGCTGTTGTCCCTCTTCTTTACCATTGCAGCCTGCTTTTCTATGTGCCTTGCACACCAACCCAGCAACAATGATGGTCAGGAGGAGAATCAGGAGATTCTCACTGGATCTCTGTCTCCCAAGTAAGCCAATGGTAGTACTTATGAGAAAGAAGAGGAGTCCTTTCCAGTGAGTAGAAAGTTGTTGCTAAAGGACTCTCAGAAACCTCGAATGAGTGCAGTGGAGAGTCCCTGATTCTCCTGCACAGTTTTAAAAAGTAGAATTCATCACAAGGGTGTTCCAGTCATCTACAGAGTCAGGATTAAAGCCTGGCTGATGTTTTTTGAACCATCCAGAAGAATGAGTCCTCTTGTCAAACAGGATTTTCAAGGGCTGCAGTGTCAAATTCTCTTGTATTCATTCCCAGTAAGGTTCCTCAGTGATTCATGGCTGGGTACAGCAAGTACATACAAAAGTGAAGGCGGCTTCATGCTGAATGGTCACGTTTTGGAGCAAGGCGCTTGGAAAATGAAGGGTTGCCTTTCAGCGTTGGATATTCGCGCTGAGCAGCCGATGGCCTTGCAAAGCCTCCAAGCCAAGGACTCCGATGGTCATGCCTCTCCCCCCACTCCCCCGGACTTAAAACCAAGGTCAGAAGCTCTGACAGCAAAGAACAACCCATCTGCTGGAAGCAGGGAACAGTGTGAAGAAAGTGTCATATTCCTGGGAATTAGGACAGGAAAATAGGTTCTCAGAAGGACACCCACAACTCTGAGAGACGCTGCCAACCCTAGAAGAGTATGCTATTTGCATTCCATGTAGAGAAGGGCTATGGCTAGAGTGCCCAATTATTGCTTGAGAAGCACATTTGTCAAATGCCAAACATTAGAAACATAGAAAACAGAGTGAGTCAGAAGGGGTCTCCCGGGCCATCTAGTCTGACCTCCAGCACCAGCCAGCTCCATTCACGACATGCCCACCATGTGGACGTCCAGCCTATCCTTGAACACCCACACCGATGGGGCTGCAACCACCTCCCGGGAAAGCCCATTCCACACCCTCGGGGTCCTGACTGTCAGGAAGTGCTTCCTGGCATCCAAATGGAACCTTGGCTCCCTGAGCTTTGCTCCGTTGGAGCGCGTCCTGCCTTCCTCTGCAGGGGAGAACAGGTCTCTACCCACCTCCGTGTGACACCCCCTCACATACCTGTAGGTCGCCAACAGATCCCCTCTGAGTCTCCTCTTCTCCAGGATGAAGAGACCCAGTTCACTCAGTCTCGCCTCACACCCCATCCCCTGCAAACCGGCCACCAACCTTGTGGCCGTACGCTGCACTGACTCCAACCTGGCTATATCCTTCTTGTAATGAGGGGCCCAAAACTGAACACAATACTCCAGTTGCGGGTGCACTAGAGTCATATAGAGTGGTAGTAATACCTCTCTTGATCTAGAAGCTACACTTCTGGCTATGCGACCAAGGGTGGCGTTCACCCTCTTGACCACCGCATCACACTGCTGACTCAAGCCTAGACTGCAGTAAACCAGAACCCCGAGGTCCCTTTCACAAGTGCTGCTCTCCAGCCACTTGTCCCCTAACCTGTACTTATGACACCCATTCCCATGCCCCAAGTGCAAAAGCTTCCACTTGTCCACACTGAACGCCATCCTGTTGTCTCTGCCCACTTCCATAGTCTGTCCAGATCCTTCTGGATCTGGAGTACCTGCTCCTCAGTTGTGGCCACTGCTCCAGTTTTAGTGTCGTATTAGTATCTGATGGTATTTATTTCATTAATTGATTCCTGGCTGCATTTAACAGAACTGGCATGTAATGAAATTTACAGTAGATGCATGGGATCACTGGCCTGCAATGCAACTGAGGCAGTATCTGTGTTTGGAAACTGGTATGTAAAAGTAATGAGTAGCTGATATTTTAAAAAGGTGATGGAACAGTGGGATTTGCTGCCACAGGGAGTGGTGATGGCCCCCAACCTGAATGGTTTTCAAAGGGGATTGGACAGATTTGAGAGAGGAAACTACCTGAGGCGGCTAGTCTTGCTGACTGTTGGCTCCCTCCTTCAGCAGAGGTGGCCTGCCTGCAAACACCAGGTGCTGAGGAGCTTGGGCAGAGGAAGTCTTGCACTCGCCCTGCTTGAGGGATCCTGCAGGCAGCTGGCGTTCAGCAGTTGGACAAAGGCTGGACAAAGGCAGCTGGGAAAGCCTCCTGCAGGGATCTGCGCATGGCTGCATGGCTCCTAAGGTTACTGAGTCTGGGCCACGCTCATGCAATTTAATCCATAGTGAAATTCCCTTCCACACATCTTTATCTGTATTAAATTGCTGCATGCACTGAATATCACCCACATATCAGAATTCATAGCCTACCTCTGAACTTTTCACCTCTCCTGAATGAAAGGAAATTGGACTTTCTAATCTCTGTCTCCTTTAAATGATCTGATATATTTTGTGGCACCAGCACATCTTGATGGAGCCTGTAAAACGGAAAGGCCTGGCACCAAGCTATCCTGTACAGAAAGGCCCCCTGCATTTTCTGAATTAAACTATCACAGGTTCCTTCTCTACTTTCTTCAGAGTCTAGGCCCGCTACATATCCCCAACCTTTCAGGACATTTACTTTGACTTTAAATAAATTAGCAGTAAATCCTTTCTTGACTCTTTAATCTTCTTTGAAATGTGAACAAGGAAGAGTCCATATATTTGGGAAAGAAAAAACTTGAGATATTGAAGGTGAAGCTGATAGTCAAACTCAATGAACTGCTGAGTTCTGTCTGCATTTCATAGGTGTTCAGGAGGGTTTCATTCAGTTGTTGGCTCCCTGATAGAGTTGGATTTTGCATAAATGCATCCATATCTATTTGCGTAAATGTCAACTTGCACAAACCCACACTTCCAGAAATGCGCAAACTCTTGCAAAATATGCATTCCTACCAAATGAGTGCCTTCATGTTTTCTTCTATGGAGGATGCATGCATTTTTGTTGCTGTTGCTTTATTTTCCATAATTTTTCGATCACAAAATGTGTGTAAAATTATGGAAAATAAAACTAAACTGGACTGTGAGTCTGTGACATCCAACAACTCAGGA
Organism: Varanus komodoensis; assembly: GCF_004798865.1. NCBI lineage: Eukaryota > Metazoa > Chordata > Lepidosauria > Squamata > Varanidae > Varanus > Varanus komodoensis. The sequence continues at coordinate 2,827,480 of NW_025335440.1, forward strand.
AAACCGTCTGCTGCTGCAGCCACTCTTTTGCAGGAGTTCCAGATTCCTCCCCTTCTTGCTCCCATCCTTCTTGCACAGAAAGTTGCAGTAAAGCAGCCGTCACCCTGCAGGCCTTCTCCCAACATTCCAGTGTGACCACGTGCCCCTAGAATGGGATTGTGGAGTTCCTGGGATCCCCAGTGGGGAAGAAATCACCGGGTCCTCCTCCTGTGGCTTAAAACATTGTCCAGTCTTAACCAGCTACCACAATACAATCTGGACTTTAAAAAAGGATCCTGGGGGGATCCTCCTTAAAGCCCCAGAATATGTATGGAGATATGTGAATAAGAAACCCTTGGTCATGAGAGATGGTCCCAAGCCCATTGCAGCACAGGCCCAGGGTGGGGAGGGAAGGGCTGTATCTCTCAGATCTGTTCAGTAAAATTAGATGCATTAATGAAACCATGTACTAGAGAAGAGTTGGTGAGCCATGCTTGACCTTGCCAGTGATCTATCTCCCACTCCCATGATCATTTTGCCCCATTCTTACTCCGGAGTGTGTGTCCTCCGTTTTGAATGGGAAAAATGCATTTGTTTTTCTGAACACGCATTCTCATATATGCTTCACCCAAAGATTAACACAGGAAAAGAACTTTCACCTGCTCCCAACACTGGGGACAGAGGTAAACATGCAAATCCATGGAAGTGGGCCAGTGGAAGTTTGATAAGCCCCAACAGACCTACCTTGCCTGTCTTCTTTCAGCACAGGTCCAAGAAGGGAGGGAGGAATGCCTAACTGTTGGCATTCCGGAATGAAAGTAATTAAGCCTCAGCCTTGACCCTTTCTGTGAAGGAAGCTCTGGCCTGAAGTCCCTGCTCAGGTTAATGATTATTAGCTGGGCTTGCCGTCTGCAGCATCTCCATCAGCAGAGGCAAATCTTTTTTGCAGTCCAAGCGTGGGCAAGGAGGAGGGGGGTGGACAGCAGCACATAGGACGTGCTCCCATTGCATCCTGGGGCTGCTAGTTCTTTGGGCCAAATCAGTGCATAATCCTCCCCTTGTGCCTATGGAAATACGCCGGGTAAAGGCCAATCTTGCATAGCATTGAGGTGAATGCAGAATCTGTAGAGAGCCCATGAGGTTGCTGGACTATAAACTCCTTTCTTCCTGACCATTGGCTTTGCTGGTTGGGGTTCATGGGAAACATGAGGGCACAGGCTCCCTAGACCCCCTTTCAGGACCACTCCGTTTCCTTGCAAGGGAGGCAGTTGTGTTTGTGCCTCATTGACAGGGAGAGTGAGAATTCTGGATAAATTTCTCTAGCTTCGGTGTGTACCTTACCTGTAGTAGAGCCCCTCTTTAGTTTCTTGCCATATTTCGAGTAGGGCTGTGCAAAACAGCAAAACCCAAATGTGCTGAAGTTCTCCGAACAGCAGTTGTGAAACTCCCCATCAAGTGGAGATCCGATTGTGGGTTTTGTTTTCTTTCTTTTTCCATGTGTAGTCTGTGCATCTGTGAAATGGATGTATTCTAGCCCCTTTGATTAAAGTTTTTGCACATGCCTTTTCAGAAGCCTTCATTTTTACAGGCACATTTTTCATATCTGTACAAGCTGTAAATTTTTGGTAGGTTGGGGAGCTACAAATCACCTTGCATGCTTGGAAAAGCATGGATTTTGACTGCAGATGGTGTCGAAAAAAGTCCATGGGGTTTTATGGTGGAAGCTGGACTATAAGGAAGGCTGGGAGCTGAAGAATTGAGGCTTTTGAATTGTGGTGCTGGAGGAGACTCCTGCGAGTCCCTTGGACCACAAGGCGATCAAACCGGTCAGTGCTAGAGGAGATCAACCCTGACTTCTCTTAAGAAGGCCAGATACTGAAGATGAAACTCAAATGCTTTGGCCACCTAATGAGAAGGAAGGACTCCCTGGAGAAGAGCCTAATGCTGGGAACAATAGGTGGCAAAAGAAGAAGGGGAGGGCAGAGAATGAGGTGGCTGGATGGGGTCACTGGGGCAGTGGGTGTGGGCTTGGGTGGACTTCAAGGGATGGTGGAGGACAGGAAGGCCTTGAGGAATGTTGTCCATGGGGTCACGATGGGCCGGACGCGACTTCGCAACTAGCAAGCAAGCAAGTGCTGAAGAGCACGTTCACTTCAGAAATATGAATGGGATAAATGCTGATCAAAAACGGGCTGCCAGAAATGTCTCCTGCATCCCCAATTTTCAGTCCCCATGTCAACGGCTGAATGAGTGCAAAGGGCTAGGAGAGCTTCCCAAGTGATTATGACTACAGTTCCCAACATTTTTAACCATTGATTATCCTAGCTTGGGCTGATTGGTATGGATTGCCAAAACACTTGGTGGGTACCAGACTAAGGAAAGAGAAGCATGGCCAAAAGGCAACTTCCCACTTTTCTAGGAAATATTAGCTATGTTTCACTTGCAGTTTCCTTTCTGTCTGTGTTCTCTCCACACACTTTCTGCCTGTCATAATTGTGGGTGTTCTGCTAGTTGCAGAATACACATTGGCCTCTAGTCACATCATGGTAATTGGTTTAATTATTAAGTACAGAATTGGAAAGCAGGGTCACAAATGCCAACCAGCTCAAAACAGTTATTTTCTAATCACACCATTAATGTTATCTTTCCCCTTGAAATACAAAATACTTCTCTAATGTAACCTGAGCGAACTAGAAACGACTCTGGGCAAATTAGAAGAAATAATCATTATAACCCTTTATTATCCTGCTTAGCCATTTCGGTTTTCAGGGAAAGCATGGAAAACAAAAACAACCAACCAATGAAACTCGCATTCTTGCATTACATTTCAACCAAGCAATTTTGTTTGAAAAAGTATGCTTGCTGTCAAGTTCTGATACCGCCAAAAGAAAACTTTGCTTCCCAAATGATCTTTCTTCTTTTCTTCCTTTTTAAACACAGCAGGCTGAATTTTGGTAATGCTAGTGGAAGCAGAATGTGCTTCTGAGCACAGGGGCAAACTCTGCTTCCATTAGGACCTTCTTCAGGCATCCCAAGACTGGTGGGGGATGTGCTGACAAGTTGCCCATCCCTTCTTTCCTTCTTGCAATTTCATCGATGAGGATCGGGACTTGTGCAGTTGATGGCTCTATCCATGCTGCTGCGTTTGTGTTTTGGTGCCCCCCATGGCCCAGTTCTCAGGCCACCTCTCTGTTGCATGGAAGATCTGAACCATGGAGCCTCCTGCATGCACACTCCTCCCCCACCCCAAATGATGTAGAACCCAGGATGCTTAAGGCTTTAAAACCTGTAAGGCACTCATCTACACTCTCCAGATCTCTAAACTCCTCCACACTGCTCTCCAGTTTCTTGGATTCCTTCTGCCAGAATACCTGCCCCTTTGCTCCTTGCCAACTGGCATTATGGGAATTGAAGTTCAAATTATTATGCCACTGAAGTGGGGGAAATTGCTGCAGAAAGAGAACACATCTACAGCAGGCTCCCATTTTCAGAATTTCAGCACCAACATGTTGATGGAAGAAGGACTAGGCCACTGGGGGTGTGGCAGAGGGGGCAATCAGCTTCCCCCAACCCCTCATATGAGTAGAATCAGGTGAAACATGAGTAGAATCAGGTGAAACATGAAGTGACCCTCTCAAGCAAGATAGCTGAAGGCCCAAAGGCCACCCGGAGAGTCCTTTCCATGACTGGTCTCTTAGATGAACCCTTACACCAGGGGTCAGCAACCTTAAACATTTGATTTATGTTGGCTTCCAAAAAGCCATTTGGACCCGTTTCCCACAGAAAAGAAAACACCAGGAGCCACAAAACCCTTTTGACATCTAAAATGAAGATAACAAAATTATAGGGTGTTGCATTTCTGAAATCAATGAACTGGTACAGAAAAAAAAATATTTCTCCATGCAACAAAAACATTTTGAACTCTGAAGGAAAGACACTGGGTTGAAGTTACTTCGAAATAAAATACTCAATGTCTATTTGAGTCCTCCTCGTATTTATGAAATAAAAAGCCAAACTTAACTTATGATTTTTGCTCAGATCAACCTTCTGCAACAGTTCCGAAATGGCTTTTTTTCTCTCATCTCCATCCGTATATTTTTCAGCAAAGGCTGTGTGTTTATTCTGGAAATGTCTTGCAACATTTGACTTTTTGTTGTTTGCCAGTTTCTCACCACGTATTAAGCAATACTGGTAAACCATTCTCGTCAGCAGTGAAAGCAAATGAATCTGCCCACGTACCATTAAACATTCTGTTTTCTTACGAAACTTTCCTTTTCTTGGATTTATCCATGGTTTGTCTACCGGTGTCCAAAAGCTCAATAAATCTCATGCCGGCGGGTGTCGCACGTTGGCAGTTGTGACGCGTATTTTGAGCAACAGGGAGCTGCAGCAGAGGGATGAAAGAGCCACATGTGGCTCTGGAGGGCTGCTGACCCCTGCCTTACACCCTTTTCAATCCCCATCTGCATTTAGGGATATAATGGAATCCACAACAGACTCAATGAGCTTGAGTTTCTGAGAACTGGACCAGCAGATTCTACAACTTGTGCAAGTGTTTCTGGATTCCATGGACTTCATCAATACCTTCTCTATAATTAATTTCCCATATTTCCTTGAACTCTTTTTCCATTTTATCTATTGTATCTCTACATTGTAATATTTGTATCCATCCTCCATCTTTTACTCTTCTTATAATCACATTTAACTCTAAAATCCATATTTATCAAAGCATGGTCCATCACTTTTATAACAGCAATATTCAATTCAACTCTACTAAACAAATCTTTTGATACAAATATACAACCTATTCTAGAATAAGTTTGATGTACCAAGAAGTAAAAGATAAACCGTTTTTTATTTCCATTTAGCTCTCTCCACACATCTTTTAATCCGTTTTACTTTACCATTTTGCTCAGTAATCTGTTATAATGTCTTTTTTCTTCAACAGGTTTCTGCTTATCTCTTAATTTATTCATTACCATATTAAAATCTCCATCTGTTATAGCATACCCTTTCTTTAATATCTCCAGTTCTTTAAAAACCTTTTTAAAGAAAGACATTTGGTCTTTATTTGGTGCAAATGTATTAATTATTTTCTCCTCTTATTTTACCCTGCAAGATCAAATGTCTTCCTCCTTTATTTTTATTTACTTTTTAAATCTTAAACTCCACCTTCTTTGCAATAATGATTTCTACTGCACTTGTTTTCTTTTTCATCAAGAAAACCATGTTTCTTTAAGTTCCTTTTTCTGATGAGTCTCCTGTAAAAATACAGTGTCTGCTTTTTTCTTTATCATCCCTTAGGTTTGTTTCCTTTTGACCAAAGTCCTTAACATTTAAAGATATTAGTCTAATAGTTTTAACCATATCCTCCTAAGAACTTGTATCTGAATTGGTCCTTAGTGCATCATCTACACAAATATATAAAGACAAATCAATTCTCCCCCCCGCCCTCCGCAATACATAACTAGTGTCGCTCCCTCTTCCCACAAGGAGAAAACTCCTGAGCACCCCATACCATGCTTTGGTGGAGGGAAGGAAGAAGGGCCAATTGCTACTCCCAGCTCTTTATGCCTCTATCACTTATATAATCACTCCTAATCAATTCAATTTTCTAAATTACTGCTATTATATATTTTATTCACCATTTTATAGCTCTACCTCACCAACTTGTTCCCTATATCTTAATCTATACTATCCTCTTAAGAGAGTGATAAACCACAAACAGAGATAAGGTAGAGATAACTCCTCCCCGCCATTTCCTTGCCACCTGTTCTTCTGCCCATTTCGTTAAGTCTTCCTCCAATGAGCTGCTTTCTCAGGCTGGAAAACGTCCTCCAGTCACTGCAACCTCTTCCTCTTTACCTAATGCTTTCAATGCCGCCTCTTCCACTGAAGTGGTGCTCTGAGTCATTGAACATCTTTCCAGTTCTTCCATTCCTCCTCGATCTGTTTCCCAGCCTTTATCTTCAGTCTTTGTTAATTCGTGTTTCCATTGATCTTTATCTATTAAGCCTCAGTCAAATAGTATATTTAAACCTTGTATCAGAGAGTCGATTCTATTATATTTCCCATTATAGAAAACTCTCATATATAATGGATAGCCCCAACTACAATTTGCTATTCTTTTTTTAAAATTATCTTGCTTATATTCAAAGAATGCCTAAATGCTATAGACTGATGGCAAAGATCTTGATAGACTTGTATAGAGGCTTCCTTACATTTCGATCGTCCCGACTCATCTCTCAATTTTTCATAAGCTTCTTTTTCTTATAATAATTAGCAAATTTGATCAATACATCTCTGGGGAACATTCTAGATCCTCATTTGGGACCTGCTCTGTATATTCTTTCTATATCTTCATCTTCCAATCTCTCATCTGGAAAGAATTTTCTAAGCCATTCCAGCATGTCTCTCTTCTGCATATACTCATTCTGAAATCCACCATTCTGAGATTGGTGGCTCTTGTCCTCCAACAAAACCAGCCTTTTTTCCAGTCCTGATATTCTTTTGGATTGATGATTGGTGGTGTCTTTGGCCAACTTTTCTGTCTGTTTTTGACAAAGTAGTGAAAAGATCCTCCAAAATCTCTATCTTTATAAAAAAAAAAAAAAAAAAAAAGCTTTCATTTGTGTTACAATTACATCTACCATCCCCTGTGTTATCTTTTTCTCATGTTGCATTCTTCCTTCAATCTTCCCAGTCTTAGTGTCAAGACTTTTCAAATGCTGCTTGACCTCTTCAATCTCCTCTCTTAATTCTTGAATGCCAGCATTTTTCGGAGGCTTTTTGTCTCCAATTCCATCTCTGCCTTCCTGTGGAATCCTGACATTCAGCCCACTAATTTGAAGATACAATTCCAGTTAGAGATAAATGTGAAGCCTTCCTAATCTCCTTTCTTGGATTTCTGCATGACATGAGATTCTGGATCTAGATCGAGGTGTTTCTCCAAGCTGCTCGACCATTCTGGCATAACATGAATCCATTAAAGCTAATTTGACATTTCAAGCTTGTCATTCACTTATTTATCGAGCACCATATTCTCTTCTTTGCCATTTTTAATTATTTTGGCTCCAACCTCAAACAGTTTCCTTTTTTTCCATCCTCCTTTTTATCTCATGAGGGGATGAATCCACTCTGTCAAAAAGACTGAGTTTGTTTATGATATAACTAACACTGCTTTCTTATCTTTATCTGTACTTAAAGCTGGAATGTTCCCCTTTTACTTACCTGAGAAATGGGCTATTTTTGCTGGGACAAGCTCATAAATTATTTTCGAGGCAGCAGAGAGCTCAGATTAAGATACCTCTCCAGGCATCTGGAAGCTCCTCCACCCACAATTTCATGGATTTTCATATTTCAGGGGGATTTGCACATTTTCAGGAGTGCAATTTTGCACTGATGTGAAGTTGCACAAATGCATATGAATTGTGCAAAATCCTATTCCATCAAGGAAAAGAAGAAGAAGGAACAATAGAAGCTGGCAATCCACAAAAGGTAGCCAGAATGGATTTTGCAATGCTTGTGCATCCTTAATCTTGATTACGGGTAGATTAACAAACATGCTTCTCTGAACATTGCCTCACAACTTTTCATGCGCACAATTCATATTTATGTTTGCAGTCACTGGTCACTTTGAGTGAATGGGAAACTTATACAAATGAAGCTTTCATTGAACTACAAATCTGTGCAGCTCTCCTGGGAATTTGAAATAAGCTGAAGCACATGCGTAATGGGGTGTGGACATTTTCAGTGGACACACACGCGCATTCAGGTTTTCAACTGCAGCGTGCTTGCATATTTAAGCAAACACATGGACTGCATCTTCCATGAATTCAAGCACCAAAGCCAATGGTGAGGGATCGTGTGAACTGTATGCCAGAACTGCTGGGGGGGCACAACTTGCCCATTCTTGCTCTATCTGACCATAACCCTGGCCTACAAGGGCTCTGTTCCTAATATTGCAATAACTACCATGAATACTTCCTGGCATTATGGTCAGCAGCAAAAGTACAATCTTCCTATTACAAGCAAAAGCAATCAATGTACCAGTAGCCACTGTCCGGCAAATAAATTTGGGTCAGCAAGAAATGAGAGCAGCCTGCCCAAATTCCTCCACATTCTAAAATCCACAGAGCCAATTTTAGCTGTTGTTTTCCCCTCCCATAACTTAGTCAGTGGGTGCAAAATATCTCAAGGACAATATTATTTTCAGTCCAGCTGCCTGCATCAAAGGCAACATTTACCCAGACAGTTCCAAAATGCACACTTAGTTCTCTGCAGAGAAACAAGTTTATCTTTTATTTTTCCTGTTCACTTGGCGTACATTGGACAAGAAGAACTGAGAGAGTAAGGCAAGTTGAGGTTGCAGTGAAGGTCAGCACGGTGTGATGGTCTGGGTGCAGGGCTAGGAAATCCCTGAGCAAATCCCAAGGAGCTTTGCTGTGTAGCCTTCAGTCAGTGGCTGTCTCTTCCTTCAGTGGCGAGGGTCTTCTGAGGATAACATCGGAGGTGAACAACCACAGAAAGATGGAGTATATTGCCATATTGGAGCCTATTGGAGTAATTGGTGGGAATGAAAATGACTGAGTAGCTTATATGGCACCAGTGACCTGGGCAGATACAGAGGACACGCACAGCTTGTGATACTGTAGCCAAATAATATAGACCATTCACCCTACAGGGCTTGGGCTCTGGGTACCTGAAGGAGCGCCTTCTTCCCTATGTCTCCTCCCACCCCTTGAGATCTGAGGTGGGGGTCCTGCTCTGGGAGCCCTTTTGAAGGCGATCAGGAGGTGGCTACCTGGAGGAGGGCCTTCTCTGCAGTGGCGCCCCATCTATGGAATACACTCCCCAGAGAGGTTCGCCTGGCACCAAGGCTTTATTCTTTTCGACATCAGGCAAAACCCTTTTTATTTTCCTACTATTTTAATGCTTAATTGGTTTTAACTGGGGTTTTATCTTGACCTGCAGGATGCTGTGTTTGTTTTGTGTATTCTATCTGCTCTTTATTGTAAGTTGTCCCAAGATGTCAGTGATGGATGGGGTAGAAAAGTTTTAAATAAATACATTAATAAATAATTTCATGGGGGATTGGGCGGGATAATCCCACCTGAAAATTGAATGTAGGAATGAGAGTTTCAGAGAAAACTCTTTGTGTGCAGTACTGAAAGGTTAATTTTACAGCAATTAGGTGGCTACAGTGTGAGAGTGTGTGTGTGTGTGGGGGGGGCACTTCTTCAACTTTGGTTCCATTCTCCCAGCTTGTAGAATGTTTTCCAGTTTGTACCTTTTGGAAAATCTGTTAGAGGACCTAGACAGGACTTCCATCCTTGGGGATTTTCAGTACTGTCTTCTACTGGGTGCTCAAAGCAGAATGAGGCATTGTTTGAGTTTCTGTTGTTGCTCAAAGAATGCCTCTGGGCTGCAGGTACTCTGTAAGCAGCAGTACTGGCGAGTCTCAGTAGAGGAAGTGTTGGGCATTGTGCCATAAAAGCAGAGTGATGCAAATAGAATGAAATTCTGGTTTAAAGCAAAATCAGTTCTGCCCAGGTGTGGCTAATGGCATGAGGGCTGCACACAGTCCATACAAGCCCAGAGGGGACAAAAGGACCTTTAACCAATGCAATGTGCACAGAGCAGAGTGAGGCCTTGCTGGGTGTCAGGGAAATCCAAACCGGACTCAGTTTTTTCAGTTTCCCATGAAGTTGACCTACAGATTTTCAGTGAACTGGCAGTTTTCAAGTTGCACAGACTTGCAGACCATTGTTTTCATTTTCTTTTATTTTTTTTCACTTTTACAACGAAAGCAGTCCTTCAAAACATGAGCATTAATGGAAAATACACTAATACATACACCTTTTAAAAACAAATCCTGATCTCTCTGTAGCTTCTGCTGTGTGCCATTCTTTTTCATGCTCTCTACTCATCTATTGTATGCTGAGCTAATGAAAAATACACAACACATTGCAGGCTGACAAAAGTTAAATAAATTGTGGTGGACTTGTTTGCATACCTTTCCACTGATGAGCAAACGAAGGACACCCAACCATTTGCAAAACAGACAAGATAGACTGGACAAAATCCATTCATCATTATTCATCTTCTAAAATGAATCAGTTCCAACATACATTAACATCAAAAGCATACTCTTTTTTTAGTTGTTCTTAAAATACACAGAGAAAGATAGTAAGATACTAACCTCTAAGCAGAAATACTAATTGGCCTCACATAAACATCGAGAAACCTGAAGATTGGTGAAAGGAGCGCTTCCCTTACGAGAATGAAGGTTAAACTATGGAAAGAATAAGGCAGGGTATTCCTGGGCCACAGACTGTCCAAACCTTCAGATCTGAGGGTACTTAGGAAAAAAATGAATGCTTCTCTCAAAGATGAGGTGTAGTTTATTGAATAACTAAATGGATGGCATCTGAAAACAGATTATCAGTATATAAGTGCAGGGGAAGCTTACAGTTTTCCCATCCTATGCAATGAATGTTGCTCACCATGTGTGCTCCTGGTTGGGAAAGCCAAAGAAAAATGTAACTCATTCTGGAGGTTGTGCTGTTCCTCTCTCCCTCCGTCTTAGAGACTGTCAGTGGATGCAAGCTAGTCCTGCTTCCTGGGAGACGAGGGAAGGAGGCCCAGCTCTTCCCAGTTATTTCAGCAAAAGCTGCAAACATCTTACCTCAGGCATGGGACGAGTAATTCACAGCGCCTCACAGAGGAGGGTCTGAGAGCTTTGCTGAAGCCCTGCAGGCTTCCCGATTAAGCCTACCAAACATCTCTCCGTGGACACACTTCATGCCTATGCTAGATCCTGGGAACAGTTCTCAGGTAACTCCTCATCACAAAGCTTTCTGGGGCTTGCTTCCAAGCCAAAGTGAGAAAATGCCATGGAAGCCTCTCAAGTGGCTTAAAGCTGAGACACATCCGGATGGCTGACCAGTCCGAATCCAAGTGGGACTTTTGATCTCCTGGTGCTTGTGAGAAAAATGAGAAGGGCATGTAGAAAGGGAGCCAACCGCAGGAACCCTGGAGTGGGCCCAGTTGGAAGAGATCTTAAAAATGGATCTTCAGCTCCAAGTACGGTCAAGGAACCTGCCCTCCATCTCCTTCCAGTTCCGAAATCTCTTTCTCCTTTTCTAAGGCAGGCTAGTTCTCATTCTCCGTCCAAGTATCTTCACCTGGCAACTGCCAAGCTGTCTGCCCACGCTGCCACTCGGACTCCTCCTCCGGATCTGAAGAATCTGCCTGCAAAGACTGCAGTGTGAGAGAGCTGGGCAACTTTTCTGCAGAATAAGACTCACCACCATGACATCTGGCTAGTGGACTGGGGTGGCGGGGGAACGTGAGCCATGGTGGCCATGCAGGGCTGACCTTGGGGATGGACAAAGCCAGCAAGTGTCTTTCCACTGATCCTGCTGGGAGCTGTCCTTCTAGCAAACAGATACTATTAGGTCTGGCAATTCAATTTGATTTGTGCGAGTGTGTGTGTGTCTGTGTGCGAGACAGAGAGAACGAGGAAGAGAGAGTCATGCCGGTTGCTACAAAAAGGCAGCCAAGGTGGCCATGGTCTACCACAACATACCCCTATGCTAAAAGCAAATAGAGGAGACTGAAAGAAAAGTAAATTATCCAAGAACATTCAGGACCACGGAGGGACTGTGCAATATAGTTCATGATATTATGGAATGAAAGTTTCTTGATGCACAGCAGAGCAAAGATGAAGCTGTGGCTTTTTCATTTCTTTTGTTATCATTGATCTTAACAGTTATGATGTCAAATCAATGAGATTATGGATGTTTGCTGACTTGGTTTTCAAATGTGAAAGCTCTGTTTTAAATTTTGGTCTTCGCTGACATCTCACCCGTGTGGCATTATCAGATACAGCCAATAATTTCCCTTTGTTGTCTGGGAAGATAATGGTCTCTTTTTGAGCTCAGATTCCGATTTTCAATGAGACTTTTCCTCCCATGAATCCTTTCACTCCCCTGGCCGTGCACTATGTGGACAAAGTCTTTTTTCCACTAACAGAAAAATGAGTGCAGGGGAGATTTGCTCTATCCCAGTATGCTCTAAGAAAACCACTAATGCATTTACCCTGACACAGTATAAGGCTGCAATGATAAATGCTCATAATATTAATTAAGGGATTTGGATTAACTTTTTGCTTTGTTTCCAGTTTGCTATGAATGCTAAGTGAATGGATTTGAATTAAAATAACTTGAAGAAGCTCCCAAAGCTGGAAAAGTGAAGGTAAATATTTGTTGCAGTCCCAAGCATGGATGCTTGGCTATCTAAGGCTGTGACTTAAACAATAAATATTCTATATGTGATTGATACAGGAGGCCTGTGGTGCAGCCACAAAATTGTAACTAGAGGAAAATCCAGGAGTATGGGAGAACTTGTAGTCATCTCACATGCAAGGCTAAACATTACAAAAGATATAATCTGCTCTCCATTACTTGACTTTTCAGAGTAGAAACATAGAAACAGAGCAAGTCAGAAGGGGTCTCCCAAGCCATCTAGTCTGACCCCCGGCTCCAGCCAGCTCCACTCATGACGTGCCCACCATGTGCATGTCCAACCTGTACTTGAACACCCTTCCCAATGGGGCCTCAACCACCTCCCTGGAAGCCCATTCCATACCCTTGGGGTCCTAACAGTCAGGAAGTGCTTCCTGGTATCCAAATGGAACCTTGGCTCCCTGAGCTTTGCTCCGTTGGAGCACGTTCTGCTTTCCTCTGCAGGGGAGAACAGGTCTTTACCCATCTCCGTGTGACATCCCCTCACATACCTGTATGTGGCCAACATATCCCCTCAGAGATTCCCCTTCTCCAGGCTGAAGAGACCCAGTTCCCTCAGTCTCGCCTCATACGGCATCCCCTGCAAACCGGCCAC
>NW_025335440.1:2840461-2840853 GCF_004798865.1 Varanus komodoensis
CGAAGAGACCCAGTTCCCTCAGTCTCGCCTCATACGGCATCCCCTGCAAACCGGCCACCAACCTTGTGGCCCTACGCTGCACTGACTCCAACCTGGCTATATCCTTCCTGTAATGAGGGGCCCAAAACTGAGCACAATACTCCAGTTGCGGGCGCATCAGAGTCGTGTAGAGTGGTAGTAATGCCTCTCTCGATCTAGAAGCCACACTTCTGGCTATGCAACCAAGGGTGGCGTTCGCCCTCTTGACCACCGCATCACACTGCTGACTCATGTTTAGCCTGCAGTCAACCCTGAGGTCCCTTTCACAAGTGCTGCTCTCCAGCCACTTGTCCCCTAACCTGTACTTATGACACCTATTCCTATGACCCAAGTGCAAGACCTTGCACTTATCC
>NW_025335440.1:2840953-2863712 GCF_004798865.1 Varanus komodoensis
ACACCTATTCCTATGACCCAAGTGCAAGACCTTGCACTTATCCACATTGAACGCCATCCTGTTGTCTCCTGCCCACTTCCATAGTCTGTCCAGATCCTTTTGGACCTGGAGTACCTGCTCCTCAGTTGTGACCACTGCTCCAGGTTTAGTGTCGTCTGAGAATTTGATCAGCAGACTGTTCACCCCTTCTTCCATGTTGTTAATGAAAAGATTAAACAGGATCGGCCCCATGACAGAGCCCTGGGGGACCCCGCTTGTCACTGGCCGCCATCCCGATAATTCTCCACTAATGGTTACCCTCTGCTTTCGGTCAGTCAACCATGCCCTAATCCACCAGACAGTGCTTTGGTGTATCCCAAAACTCCTCAGTTTCTCCACCAGGATATCATGGGGCACTTTGTCAAAGGCCTTGCTGAAATCCAGGTATACCACATCCACTGCATCCCCTCCATCTAGCCATTGCAAAACCTTGTCATAGAATTCCACAAGGTTTGTCTGGCAGGACCTGTTTTTGCGGAAGCCATGTTGTGTGGCTGCCAGCCTCCCTTCCCTGTCTAGTATTACCAGATCTCTCTCTTATGAGCCTTTCCATTGTTTTTCCTACAGTGGACATAAGGCTAACCAGTCTATAATTCCCCATGTCCTTTCTACTACCCTTTTTGAAAATTGGGACCACTTATGTCACCCTCCAGTCCTCTGGAACTTTACCCGTTCTCCACAAGGCCTCAAAAATGGAGGCCAGCAGGCGTGAGAGAACCCCTGCCAACTCTCTAAGTACTCTTGGGTGTAACCTGTCAGGGCCTGGTGCCTTTGTGATATCCAATGCCCTGAGGAGCCCCTCAAGTTCAAGGGGGTGACTGTAATCTGTGCCCCTATGTCCTCAGCCTTATCTGTCATTTAGCATCTGTGCCTGTTCCCTCGTATCAGTCACTGGCTCTCCTTCCTCCTTATTTAGTGGTTCCACCACTTGTCTCCCCTTCCTATTCCTATTTACATGCTGAAAGAAGCCCTTTTTGTTGCTTTTGATATTCTTGGCAAGTCTCAGCTCGTAATCAGCCGTAGCCTTGTGAAGAATCCTTCTGCAATGGGCATCCTCCTCCCGGTATACACTTTTGTCTATTTGCTCCAGTACCCATTTCCTGTGAAGGTTCCTCTTTCGTCTAATCCCTCTAACCACCTCCTTTCACATCCATGGCGGCACTCTCCTCCGCCTCCCCACCTTACTGACTAGAGGTATCGTCAAGGCTTGCGCCTCCAAAACCTCCCTTTTGAGTGTTATCCACCCCTCCTCAACTCGCTTACCTTCCAGTAACCTATCCCAGGAGACTTTCCCCAGTCTGGCCTTCAGTTGGCCAAAGTTGGCCAAAGTTGGCCCTCTTGAAGTCCATTGCTGATTATTGCTGGTTCAGAGAACCCAGTATTATTATTATTGTTATTGTTATTTTAAAATCAACCGTCTCATGTTCATGAACTCCCAGACAAACCCCACTTTATTAAAAAAACAACAACAGCCCTGATTAGTTTTGGACAATTATGTCTATGGGGCAGTCTCCGCTCATGTGGGTCTTGCCATGTTCACAGAGAGCGAGATAATTTGCTCTGAACTCTGGGGGCTCAGGAATTTGGAGAACTGCAGAAAATTGTGCCCCTCCACAGAGCGCTGACTTTTCTGCTTCCCAAGCAAGGCTCGCCTCCAGAGTTCAGTCCCAGGGGCCAGTGGGGCAGGTGCACAGGCCCAAAGGCACCTGGCAACACCTGGCTGTGCCAACAGCAGTTTACCTTTATTACTCAGCGCTTCCAGATTGTGCTCCTAACTCCTGGCTCTTTCTCTGTGTTCCCACTTACGCATTGGCTTGGACTTGGCATTTGCCTTCTGGGCTGGCCACCAAACCAACTCGCCCTGCCCTCTTGATCTTGTTCAGCCCAGGGTTCTGATCTGACTTAGAAACATAGAAACATGGAAACAGAGCAAGTCAGAAGGGGTCTCCCGGGCCATCTAGTCTGACCTCCAGATCCACCTGGCTCTCCTCATGATGCTCTTCCCTCACATCAGTCACCAAATCTCCTTCCTCCTTATTTCGTGGCCCCACCACTTGTCTCCCCTTCCTCTTCCTATTTACATGCTGAAAGAAGCCCTTTTTGTTGCTCTTGATATTCTTGGCAAGTCTCAGCTCGTAATCAGCCTTAGCCTTGCGAAGGATGCTTCTGCCACACCCCCCCATATACCCTTCTGGGTACTTGCCCCAGTACGCATTTCCTACGGAGGTTCCTCTTATGCCTACTGCCTCTTGTCACTTCTCATTCACAGGGAGCTCTCCTTCGCCCCCCCGCCTTGCTAACTAGAGGTATCACCAAGGCTCCAGTTGTCTTTGGACTGTTCATGCTGCATCTCACCCGCCTCTCCTCTGCCTGGCTCAGGCACCCTTTGCTTGTCAGTGTTGCCAATGCGCTCAAGACTTCAGGAAAGCTCACCGCCATCTGACATGCAGCAGCTGAACACAGAAGGCAGGGCCTTCTCAGTGGTGTCCCTGGGCTTTGGTGTTCTTTGCCTGGAGGAAGCTTCTTTAGTCCCCTCCTCGTGGCCTTCAGCTGCATGATCAAACAGAATCATTTCCGCATGCTTTTGCTTTGGACAACAGGCAGCATGACAGACAAACTGCAAACAGCAAACCCGCTGCACCTCACACCTTTGGCTGGGCTTTGTGATTCCCTTCACAAGGAAAGGCCAACCTAGTAGGCACAACTAAAGTCCCACTTTTAAGGGTGCATTGATGGGAAGTTCTAAGTTCGTATCATTGCTCGGCCATGAAGCTTGCTGGGTGTCTCCAGGCTGTTTTTGTAATCACCCCACCAGTTTAACCCACCTCACAGGGTCAGTGTGAGGTCAAATGGGACAGTCTCATGGACACTACTGAATGACACCCTGGATGAAGGGCAGGAGAAACTGGGGGGAAAAATGAAGTCCTCCCCTCCACAGTGCCTTCAAATGTAGCCAAAGCCATGTCCGAACATTACCTGTGCTACAATAAGCCTGTCACCTGTTCTCCGATTTGGACCCAAACCAAAAGGCAGATTGCACGGTGGCCGTTCCTGGCTACTGAACCTCCCAGATGCTCTGCATGGAACTTTTCACTGTTTGTTTTGCATATGAATGCCTGGGGTCACTGTTTGGAGAGGGTGTGATGGGCACGCATGCTAACGAGCCTATAATCCATGTAGGCTGGTTACCTGGATGCTCTGGATGGCAAGTCAGCAACCGTAGTGGAAAGAAACAGACATGCTCCATAATCTGAGTCCAACAAGCGTTTACTGCTCAGGAGGTGAGGCCAAGCGATGGGAACTGGCTGGGAAATTCTGCTGTGATGCAGGTGTCCTCTTTTAGAAAGGAATGCCCTCTATTGGAACACAACCTTGGGATGAAGGACTTTCCAATCCAAGTCCACCTGAGAGATGAAAGAGCAGTAGAGCTGTTGCCATTCAAAGGTAGCTCCTGGAACACACCACCTGACTGCAGGCTTCTACGCTAGGGTAAGTTGGACAGGTTCGCCATTCAGGTTAAATGCTTGCTCTGAAATTGGCCAGTTGTGCAACTCATTTGTGGAATTCCTCTTGTCTCAGCCTGCTTTGCAGGACTGGGCCAAGCATGACAGGAAGGAACACTGTTCCTCCCAGCCCGGGGGTACCTGCACCTACATACGCACCTACATTCTTCCCACCAACTCTCTGAACTCTGTGCCTGATCTTCTCCACGGCCCATGGAACCCCACAGCAGCCCCACCTCTCAGTCAAGAGAGTGTGTGCCAAGTTGCGTCAGCAACACAAGGGCAAGTCCACGCTGCAGTCACCCCAGTCCAAGGCAGTATGTGGGCTGCACCTCAGCAAAACTGCCCAACCCCTCCCCAAGGACCCCCCAGGACCAATTTCAGAGCTGAAATATCTCCACCAACAATTTTTATGCTCATGAAGCAGGTGTCTTCATCTCATGCCAGAGTTCATGCCCGATAACTCCTGACAGCTGATCTGACTGAGTGCAGGAGTGGAAACCTTTGGCACAGAGATGGCAAGGAAGTGCGCTCTGGCTATGGGGAGGCCTTGCAGCCTTGGGGTACCTTCCTAAGGAGCTGGGCCTTTAGTCAGGGTGGTGGGTATATAAGCATGCTAGTCCAGTCTGGAAATGGTGTGACCATGGCCCAACATGTGAGCCCTGGAAGGAAACGCAACCAGGAACAGAAGTCTCGGGAACTGGGCACAATTTCCGGTGCCTGCATTTGTACTCTGAATTGTTCACACATGCAAGTTTGCATTTCTGAAGATGTGCAATTCTGAAAATGCACACATCCCTTCAACCCTCCTTCATTTTGATGTTTTAACCTATGCAGGAAAATGCACATTTTGGGCCACTGTTTACAGAAGTATGCATTTTGTGTGTTTGGGGGGAAAAAATCCCATGGAGTTCACATTTGAGAGTGCAAATAGGGTGAAATGAGCATCAGGGTGAAATATGGGAAAGCTAGACAAGCTTCAACATCTTGCTTCCTCATCCCTCATCAAGATGCAGGCAGCAATTGGCAAGTCATTCATGAATCCTGATTCTCTCTGAGGGTCATAAAGATAAAAGGGAATCATTCCAGGGCAAATAATGCTGAATCTATGACTCACCCTCAGATTGGTGCGGCTTTCACTGAACTAGGGTTCCGGGGGTGCCTTCAGCCTGTTCGGAGGGAAGGTATATGGGTTTCCTGCAGCTTGGATGACTCTCAAACACGCCGTGCTATTTTGTCCACTGAATGTGAAACAGCAGATGAAATTCACTTCATGTATCATCTTGCAGTGCCTCAGTAAGTCACCTTAGGATATCTTGGTAGACCTCTTGCATGAGCATTGGAATTTTAACAAAGTATCTCGATTTGCTAGGGCTGCAAGGCAAGGGCACCATTTGTTTTTAAAGAGCAAATGTCTGGCTTGGCCTGTGTCTCTCGATTTTAATGCCCTTTGGCTAAATACACACCAGCCTTTCAATGAAGGCCCGAGAGACAGGGCCCGGCGCTTCACAATGTGCCACTGCTAGTGTTGTTTGTCACAGCCTAATAGAAAGTTTAACCACTAATATAATGCCGAGAAGACCAACAGGTGATGCAGAGTTGTTCTCGATGGTCACACTGACATGGTAAGCACTTGACTATGTAAATCAGCCTCCCAGCTTGTTAGGCATCATGGCAGAGCTGCCGGGTGTTGAGATATAGGAGGGAGCCACCTGGGGGTGGGAATCCAACCGAGTGCCTGGACTTGGCTGCCCGGACTCTGTCCTGCTGTTTATGTTGAGTTCCTTGCATGCGCGCCAAGTATCCATGGGCTGCTTGGCAGGAACAGAGTCCCAGGCAAGCAAAGCCACTCCCCAGGACCCTGAGCATCTGCCACCTGAGTGGCTGCAGCAGCTGCCCAAGAGGGCAAGGGGCTCTCCAGGAAAGCGGCTGCCTGCGACTGCTGCATGGGCAGTGCTCCTCTTCCTCCCCTTGGGGCAGCTGCAGCGGACACGGAACAAGGGGGCCTGTTGCACAGCCAGGGCTCAGCAAGCCTTTGTGCGCTTCCTCCTGGCTCAGCTGAGCTTGGAAGACCAGGCTGATCACACAAGAAAGCCCGGGAATGCTAGAAGGGAAGGATCAGACTAGATGGCCCGGGAGGCCCCTTCTGACTTGCTCTGTTTCTATGTTTCTATCCCAATAGGGTTTTTCCCAACCATAGCTGGGTGTTGTAGTCTGAAGCATCCAGACACTGCTAGGATGTTTGCTTGTAGCATGCTGCCTCTGAACCATGACTGAAAGTTCATCAAAAGGAAAGGCAATTCCCAAAACATACTAATTGTCAATTTAGTTCTCCACTGTCAGCCAGGTCTGTGTTATTGGATACACTAATGTTACACTGGTTTTTATTCAGATTGTCATGGTACACTGTGGATTAACTGTTATTCTTGTGTCATGTGTTATTACGTACTAATAATTACTTGTTCATTGTTGTGTATACTGTCTGTATTTTGATGGATGCTCCTGAAGTTCTAGTGACATCAAAATTATTTATGTACATTTTACATGGTTTTGATCTTTGTTATACATCATTCTGAGAGCTTTTTTGCTAAACAAATGGTATATAAATGCTTTAAATAAGTCAAGGAAAGCCTTGCAGAACCCATTTCCTTAGGGTGCCTCTGTGCCCCGATCCCTGAAACAGTATCCTTGTATTTCCTTCTGTTGCACTCATTTCTGCCCATCACTGGATTTCAAGCACTCACTCAATTTTAAAATCTCCCTCACTGATCAACCCAGTTAATTTCTCTTCCTAATCACTCTTGCACCACCTCTCAAATCTTCTCCTAATTACAAGGGAAAGCTTGCTGTTATAGCACCAAATTTAAGTTCTGGCCCAAGCGGCTCTTTCATGGCTTGGCTGCTCCACCTGGGGCAATGTTCTCTTTCATCCAGAAATGAGACTGTATCACTGAGAAACTTGGGCCAACGTTCCTGCGGCTCAGAGCATGGCGCTGCGCTAGCATGCAGAAGGAAGCCACGGCAGGCAGCTCCCGCTGGAAAAACTGGAGCTGCCTGCAAGCCCCCTGCCCTGGGAAGGCAGGTGACATCAGGGGGCCTTTCTGGTGCTATGCTCTGAGGTGATGCCCCCCAGCTTTGCTGCTTTCCCTCAGCCTGGGCAACTTGCCACCGAGCGGACCCACCAGTTTTCAGCCAGTTTTCAATTTTTCGGCTTGCCTGTTCACCATCTTCCATGCTTTACATGACACGGAAGAATGTTACTGGTTGCATCCCTTCCATGAGCATGTGAAGACTTCCTCTTGTCTCACCTTGCTTTCTATGACAGGGCCAAGCACAAAAGTAAAGTCAGATTGGAGGTAAGCTTGTCCCAGTCCTATTTCTGCCATCTTGGTGAAACAAGATCATGGAGTGGGTAGAGTAGAAATGTGCAGGGTTACAGAATGCCCACTGACTCCCCAAATGCCACACCTCCTAATCCAGCTGGGAGAGTTCTGTTCTGCAGTTACTGCCTGTTGATTTCTGAGAAAGGAGAGTGAGGAGCTGGTTCATTGGAGGAGCAGTGAATATGTTGCCCAACAACCAAGCCTCTCAGCGTGAGTCCAAAGTTGCCTGACAGTTGCCACAGAGTCTATGCTTCGTAGATGCAAATGTGGATGACAAATCCCCAAACTGAAGATCTGTTGCCGAGGGGTGAGCGTGAGCATGCATTCCAGGTACCGTGACAGGAATCATCTCCCCGCCACCCAGCAGAAAGCAAAAAAGCAGATCTATGTGGGAGTGAGTCAAACCTGAGTGGAGAAGATGACTGACATGCTTCATAATTGCGAAACATGCTTAGGAGTCGCATCTGTCATAGCTAATGAGAGCCAAGTGCTGAGGGTGTTTTCCCACAGGGCCTTCCTGGAGAAGAACAGATCAGTGGCTTGTTGGGGCTCAGGCCCAGCAGTGCAAGTCTGAGCCCGTAGAAGAACAGCAAGTCCTGAAATTCCGCAGAAGTGTTCCTTATCTTTCAGTGATGACACTCCTCTTGATACTGCTGTCCGCTCAAAGGATTAAACTGGGGTTAGAGCTTGAGGTGGAAAAGGCCATCCAAGTCAATCGGGCCAACTTTTTACGAGACACATATACAGGTGGTGGCAGTGTGCATTGGCACGTCTGTACACTTATCCAGGCACATGCCTGCTCAAAAGTGTGCAGAGAGATGGGGGTATGCAGGCTGAGTGCAAAGGTCTGAATACATCTTTGTAAACATGCTCAGCTGGATGTGCTTACAAGGCAGGGTTCCCTCCCATGAGGCCTCTGTAAGAGGTTTCCATGGGATTAACGTACGGAACCCTGTTTAGATCTGCAGACTCAAGGTGGGAAGATCTGGCTGGAAACTAGATCCATGCAGATGTTGCAACCTGATCTTGTGTGTGTGCCCACATCCCCTTCCACACTCAGACTTATGCATAGGCAGACAAACACCTGAATGCGGAGATATCTGTATATGTCTGCTGTGAAGAGGTAGAGGGGCTCACCCATCTTTCCTGGGCATCTAGCAGAGAAGGGCTGATGGTGATGGTGTGTGGCCAGGAATGTTCTCAGGCAAAACAAGGTTCAGGGCTCCCATTTCCAGGACATGCCCCTCCCTCCTGATCCCGTGACATCCATGAAGGCCACTTTCCCTAATAGAATGTTCCCAGTGGGGACTTCATTGCTACCGGAGTGTGCAAACCAGCATAACTCACGCACAATGAAGCTCTCCCAGTTCCATCTTGAAGCCTATTTTGACTTGGGTTTATATCAAATTGTCATCTGTGTGTGTGTGTGTGAGAGAGAGAGATCTATGAATATTTGCTCATCTCTAAGATAGGCACTTGCTTTTTTCCATTAAATGAAGTGCATTAGAGCACATTTTTCAAACGTATACATTTTCTAGGCATGTTAATCAAATGCACACATACTTTGGAATACTTTTGGAGGGTCTGAGAATGATAGTGCACGCTGAGAGAAGTATAGACCTTGACCGTGGATTGTGTCTGAGTCTAGAAGGTGCAGACTGGGTACATTTTGATAAAAAATGAACTGAACTGAATTTCTCATACATCCATAATGTGAAAAGATGAGGATGATAAGTTTTAATTGGAAGATTAATAATGCATTCCTGAGCATGTTCACTCAACAGCAAGTTCCTTTAAGTTCCAGGGACCTATTCCCTGATTAGTGGATTTAAGACTATAGCTTAAATCAACCTCAGCTTTAATTAAATTGCGGAATATATTTTTATTAGGCCCAAGTCAGTAGTTCCTATTCCGTGGAAGATTTTTCCCAGCATCAAGCATCCACCACTTGGATGGTGGGGATCTGGCTTTCCTTGGACAAGGCCAGGCCATGGGTTCAAAGGTGCTAACCAAGCAGGGATTTCCCTCGAACGCTGCTTCCATTGTCTGTCCTGCCAAAAGAGGTTCAGCATGAGAAACACCAAATTTGCCAGCACCTTGGTGGCCTGAGAAGTCGAAGGGGTTATGTCAGAGCATACGGAGGGGCAGAAGCTGAGGTCAAGGGTTTATGGCAAATCTTAGCTTCCTTATCAACAACACTGAACCTCATTTGAAGCACTGGTTTCAAGTAAGCCTCTGAGTTTGATAAAGGTTATAGGACCATGCCCTTACAATGCGACTATAGTAATATGCAGGATTATTTACTGTCAGTTGATTAATTTGTTAACTAGTAGATGGTTGGAAATTAAAAATATTATTGTCCCTAATACTGAAAGCTCTTCTCCAAGGTTTCTGGGAGTAGGAACATGGGCGTATGGGACATTTATGGAGAAGGTCTATGTTCTTCTTGAGTTGCAAACTCATAATGGCCCTTCCAATTGGAACAAGAAGTAGATTGAGTGGCAAGAACATGCCATCACCAGGTTCATGGAAATGACAGTCCAATTATGCTAATTACATGCAATTAAAACATGCAAATTAGCATGGCCTCCAGCTCACAATATGTCTCCAGGTTGACTTTTGGTAATTGGCAAGCTGGCCCTCCCACAGTCAAACATTTTTATTTGGGTGACGTCTGGATTTGTGCTGTTCCACTTCATGACATTTCAATTTATACTGTTGGAAGAAGCTTCTTTAACTAAATGGCTTTCATTTAGGTATACATATAACTGCAAGAATTCACTTTTGTGTGGACTTTCATGATCCCACATGGATCAAGAAGCAACTTATCTATTTATTTAGTTAAAAAAAGGACATTCCTCTCTTACTTTTCCAAACAAGTAAACAAAAAATTCTTCCTCATGATGTCTTACCATAAAACGGGAAATAAACAAATCAACACCCAGAAAATCAGATAGATAAAATGTCAGCATAACATTATCACACACCGGGAAAAGCCCCCCAGTGATTCATCATCCTACTTCTTGCAGGTCACTGAGTCCCCCTGGCTCACATTCTGTTGTGCAGTTTGAACATAGGTAGACCGATGCTCTCATCCTTCTAGACTTCATTGTCAAAAGCTGCCTAGCCAAAAAGGCCCCACGTTTCAGCTCCTGCTGAGGTGGGGGTTTTCACCTGGGCCAACCGACCACAGTCAGACTCAGCTTCTTCTTCAAGGGCCTAAAAACCTTTCACTCGTTCACTCTCAACCAGCTGCTCCTGCTACCTGGCCTGGTCTAGTGACCAGGCACACAGGATGTAAAAGGGATCTTTCCCTCCTCTACAAGGTTAAGTGGGGACAAGAAGCCACGGCTGCCTTGCCTTATTGCCAGACCTTAACCGCCACACCAGGTTGGATTGTGGCTGCATGTGGTCCCCAGTGGGCATTCAGTTGCCAGTGAGCAACATCTATGAGGGTGAAAAATGGACCAGATGAAAAGCAATGTCCCGGAGCATCAGGGAGAAAGGCAAGTTTCAAACAAGAGCGAACCAACTGCAAGCTCAACTCCTGGCATAGCAATGAGATTGTGTATTATGCTGCACTGAGTTCAACAGTTTCTGAAGAGTGGACACTATTGCATGGAAACAATCCGGGTTTAACTGGGACAGAAATGTGCTGAAAGCCAGATATCAATTCTTTCACAGCTGTCCTTCCCTTTTCTTATAAATTAAAAAAATAGCATTTTCTCACTTTTCCTTTTTTTTTCTTTTAGATTTTTCCAGTGGAAGAAAAATGGACAAAATGAGCAAAAGTCCATTTTATAGCAGCCGAGGGAACATTTCAAAGACAAGCTGTTCCAGAAGCTAATTGGTTCCCATTATCATGAAATTAAAAGGAGTGGGGAGAAAGAAAGAGCCACTCTGACTGGTCTTTCTTGTATTGTTATTTTTGGAGAGACACCTTGATTTTTGAATAATTCCAGGGGAGCCAATTTGATGTATAAGGCTGACAGCCCCTCTGCTGCCTTGTCAGAAAAGGGCATGCCATCAAAAAGTCCAAAGGTGCTAAAAATGACAGGGATGACAGCTGAAAAGCTGGGGACTGCAGTGAATGATTCTGCAGGTAATCCTGAAACATAACACACATGCACAATATCTTAGCTCTGGAAGAAAATGTACAGGTAGTCTTCCTCTACCAGCACACATGCACAGAGAGAGAGAGAGAGAGAGAGAGAGAGAGAGAGAGAGAGAGAGAGAGAGAGAGAGAGCGAGCAAATATTTGGTACAGCAGAGCCCTGAGGTGAAAGGCAGAGGGTCACCTTGCCCTGGTCAAATTGTGTCGCCAATTCCTCTTGTCCTCTCTTGGCTGAGTTACCCGACTGACTGGGAGAGGCATTAAATAACTTGTCCAATTTGCTGAGCGAAAAGGGTCTCTTGAGTCAATACAAGAGAACTGGCTGACAATCAAGCCCCACTGAGGGCTTGGCACCAGCTGGTTTAGGGCTGGTATATAGGAAGATGCTTCTATGGCTTCAGATCCCGTAGCTGCAATATCGGTCACTCCTTCACTGACAGCATTTCCAGGATTTCAGGGAGGAATTTTTGCAGCCCTTTCTAGAGATTCCAAGCACTAAGAGATTTCTGGCCCTTTTCAGAGGATGCATATGCTCCACATGAAGCTACAGCTCTCCCATAGGCCACTTGGTCGGGCTCTTTTGAGCTTGAATTGAGAATCTTAGAAGCTGGTACCTAAGCTAATCAGCAAACATTGGCTGCGGACAGGTTCCTTAGACAAGCAGGGGATAGGAGTGGCCACATCTGTCTCTGTGACTGGCAGACAGTTGCAAACATCTGGATTGGCCAGGACTGATCTCAAGACTGAGAAGATTAGCCTTGGAAGACCAACCAAGGAGTTCCTTCAGATGGATGGATGCCAATGTCCCTAAATTTACACAGGAGGCGTCCTTATATTTTATTAAGGGCAGAGGAGTACTGGTAAAATAAACACCCCACAAAAACCACAGGGGGAAGCAGTCAACTTGGAGGAATAGGCAAACCTGCAGCTGGCAATAGGGTTCATGTCATGTGCCAATAAGTTCCTGCTGGATGAGGGCAAGAACGTGGCTCTGGAGCACGATGGAGGCCATTTGTTGGCCTGAGCCTGGCTTGCACTGTGTGGAGCCTATGAAGTTCAAGCGAGGAGGAAGTGAGAACTGGGTAGGAGCCCCAGCCCCAGAGCCTTCTGTCTTGCTGTAGTTGACCTGCATCTATTCTGATGCCTAAGATCACGTGCTGGCATACTCCAGCTCCCAGCAGTTACCTGGGACAGGCAGGTGATTGCATTGCTGGCTGAAAGGAAGGAATGGTGAGTTACCCAGCCTGAAAGCATGGAGTCAATGTTGGTGTTTCGCAGCAGGAAGTGGCAATTGATGGGCTTTGGGGGATTGCCTGAGTCCCCAGACCAGAAGGATTTGGGGTGCTTGTTAGTATTATGGCATGATCAGCCTGCAGTTCCATCCTTAAACTCTGGGCTGTGAGATAGGAAGAATCTCTGCCAAACCCACAAAGCTCCTGGTGCAACCTGGCTGCACCTGGCGGGTGTCCTGAGTCCTTTAGACAACAGCTGTTTTGAGGAAAAAGAGGCTGTTCAACAGAAAAGAAACGAAGACAGTGTTGCACAAGTCTAAATGAAGACTGGGGCATTTTTTCCCTGAGGGCCTTGTATTTCTAAATATGAGCAAAAGAAACAGGTGAGTGGTCCATGGGAATTTTCTGGCTGTCCAGTTCCAAGGAGGGAAAGAGAGTTCTGACGCCAGAGCTTGAGCTCAGAACCACGAGTGATTCCCAGTTCTCTTGGAGCCAAGCACTGACAGAACCACAGTGGCTACTCCTCCCATTGAGAAGCAACTGGGGGGAATAAGGGGGGCATTTCAGGGCTGGAGGGGGAGGAAACTGGAAAGGCAGTGTGGTGCGGTGGTGAGGGTACTTGTCTGGGGAGCAGGTTCAACTTGGCCACGAAGCTCACTGGGTGACTGAGCCCAGCATACCTTACAGGGTTGTTGTGTGATCAAAATGGAGCCAGGTCAGCCACCTTGGGTTCCCCACAAGAAGAAAAAAAGGGGGATATTAACTCAGTGTAATAATATTGATAACGCCAATGCTAACAAGAGGTATCTTGAGGCCATTACAGACCCTCTTTCTCCAAACTGCACCAGACAGACGGCTGAAAACAACTGCCTAGAGAAAATGCAGCGGTGGAGGCACTGGGGGTGCATGAGCTCTGAAGCCCTTTCCTTTGTTGTTCTTTTTCTCAGCTAAGCATCCATAAATGCTTTGGTCAGTTCCATCATGGTAATACATTATCCATTAGTTCCTTTGCTTTGATTGGAGTGGGGATATACAAATCCCTGATGCCTTCTATTCAAGTTCATGAGATACAGCAGAAGCTTTGAGACTTTTCACTGTAGTTCTGATGTTGCTAAACCTGAAAAATGTTGGCAGCCTTCCTGAAACATGTTTCTTTCCATCCACTACTTGGCCAGAGATTTTGTCCAAGGATAAACATCTAGAATTGCACAGAATTTTCATTTATTTGAACAGTATTAAGAAAGAAGCAACTGGGTTTTATATGATAGGATATGGCAGCTCAGGCGTTCAGAAAGCGTCACTGCCCAGCTCTTTGCGGAGGCCTTCTGGGTCATCTCAATATGTTGCCAATTCTATTCATCGTATGTGAGTGTGGCTCAGAGTTCTCTGGGGCTGTGAAAATGACATAAGACTGCCTTTCCTAAAGCTATTTTGCCGCTGTTCTTCTCACCCATCTCTTTTGTATCTTCTGGGAACTGTAAGTTCGTATGACAGGAGTTACCTTTTTCAGAACTACTGGATGTCAAACTCAATGCCTCTTTACCTGTCATCTTCTATCAAGGTTCTGGGGAAGGAAGTGGGAAACAGGGAGGGGCCACTGATCTGAACAAAACTGATGGTACGCATCTGCTCTGCATAGCATTCAACACACTCATGCACAGTTGCGCACACACAGTCCTCCCAAAACGCCATCCATCTGTTCACCTTCCCTTCCACTAAACCTGGCTCTGTTTTGCAGCAAGACAGCACAGGATGCAAGGAGGAATGTTACTGGGAAATAGACCTGATTACAGAGATCTTAAATTTCAGTCTAAGATTTGTCTGGTCAGCAGAAAGGCTACGGACTTACCTAGCAGCATGTCTAAATGAACCCAGTGGGGCTTACTTCTGAGTAGACAGGCAGAGGGTCAGACTGTTGATCATCTAATCCTTAATACCATTGATTAGTCAATTCATATTTCAGCATATGTTTGCACAGGGAAAGTTCTAAAGGGGAAATTTGCTTTTGCTTTTGGCCATGCTTGCAGGCACCACAACTATCAGCTTCCTAGAACACGCACATCCTATACTCTAAGTGGCTTCCTCCCATCTCTAGCACCAACCGCAGTTTTATATGTTCATCTGCTAAGCCTTGATTAGCTCATACTGAGCATTTAATATTGAGCATTAAAAGTAGTGATGCCATTGAATTTCATAATTAGTCATCTTGCTGGTTAAACACTGCCTGTTTGCCATATTTACCTTTTCAATTATCCTGAACCATCTATCACAGAGTCACTATTAAGTCTGGAGCTGATCACAATCTCATTTAGCAACACTGATTCAGCCACAGGGCAATATGGAAATAGGGTTAATATTTACACTTGGAAGGCAGGAGAGAGGAGTCCGCTTCAGGGTGGCAGCAGGCCAGTCGGGGAGGTAGCTGTTGCTGACAAGCCTAGGGAAAGGGTGAGGATTTGGCCCCTGGCCTGTGGCGACGTGTGGCAAGTCCCGCAGGAAATAGGAGGGACCACAGACCCTTGCTGCCCGGGGAACCACGTGAGCTTGGGGGAAAGTCTCTGTGCCCCTGGAAGCAGTGCAGTGTTCTTGCCATGTCATGCGAGTTCAGCCAGTATCTATCTAATCTTTTGATTGCTCGGTCAGTCAATTACTTTTTTATACTGCCCAACAGCCAAAGGACTAGGGGCAGCTCACAACTTTTTAGAATCATAAAATGCAGAACAAAAGGTTAAATGTTTGAAACTGTGGACCATCTATAAAGATGAAATGAAAACCTGAGTAAAACATAGCTGCAGGACATATACTTAAAGTGCAGGAAGGGGTTTAAAACAGAGATGGCATCATCTGCATATCTGAGGTTCCTGATATTTTTCTTAGCAATCTTAATTCCACCTGGTCATTAATCTAACCCCGCCTTTCTCATGATGTGCTCTGCTCATGTTAAATAGGCAGGGCAACAGTATACAGCCTTGACAAATTCCTTTCTCCATTTTGAACAATCCGTGGTTCCGTGTCCAGTTCTCACTGTTGCTTCTTGACCCACATACAGGTTTCTCAAAAGACAGATAAGATTGTCTAGTACTCCCATCTCTTTCAGAACTTGCCACGATTGGTTGTGATCCACACAATCAAAGGCTTTAGCATAGTCAATGAAGCAGAAGTAGATGTTTTTCTGGAACTCCCTAGTTTTCTCCATAATCCTGCGTATTATGACTTCCTCAGACTTCCTAAGGCCCATTTGACTTCACATTCCAGAATGTCTGGCTCATCATGGTTATCAGGGATGTTAAGCTCTTTCTTGTATAGTTCTTCTGTGTACTCTTGCCACCTCTTCTTAATCTTGTCTGCCTCTGTTAGGTCACTACAATTTTGGTGCTTTATCATGCCCATCTTTGCATGAAACGTTCCCTTCATATCTCCAATTATCTTGAAGAGATCTCTAGTGTTTCCTATTCTGCTGTTCATTTAACAAGGCCTTCTTATCTCTTCTAGCTATTCTCGAATTCTGCATTCAATTGGGTGTACCTTTTCCTTTCTCCCTTGCCTTTTGCTTCCCTTCATTCCTCAGCTATTTGGAAAGGTACCTCAAACAGCTATTTTGCTTTCTTGCATTTCATTTTCTTTGGGATGGCTTTACTTGCTACCTCTTGTACAATATTGCGAACCTCTGTCCATAGTTCTTCAGGCACTCTGTCTATCAGATCTATTTGTCACCTCCACTGCATATTCACTAGGAATATGATTTAGGTCATAACCTGAGTGGCCTAGTGCTTTTCCCTACTTTCTACAGTTTAAATTTTGCAAAAAGAATCTCATGATCTGAGCCACAGTCAGTTCCTGGTCTTGTTTTTACTGATTGCATAGAGCTTCTCCATCTTTGGCTGCAGAGCACATAGTCAATCTGATTCCTGTGTTGACCATCTGGTTATGTCCATGTGTAGAGTCATCTCTTGGGCTCTTGGAAAAAAGTGTTTGCTATGACCATTGTATTCTATTGACAAAATTCTATCAGCCTGTGCCCTGCTTCATTTTGTACTCCAAGGCCAAATATGCCTGTTATTCCAGTTATCTTTTGGCTTCCTGCTTTAGCATTCCAATCCCCCATGATGATAAGGACTTAATTTTTGGTGTTAATTCTAGAAGGTGCTGTAGGCCTTCATAGAACCATTCAACTTCTGCCTCTTTAGCACCAGTGGTTGGGGCATAGACTTGGACTACTGTGATGTTGGTTTGCCTTTGATTCGAACTGAGATCGTTCTGTCATTTTGGAGATTGTATCCCAGCACTGCTTTTCCTACTCTTTTATTGACTATGAAGGCTACTCCATTTCTTCTGAGGGATTCTTGCCTGCAGTAGTACACCTGATGGACATCTGAATTAAATTCACCCATTCCTGCCCATTTTAGCTCACTGATTCCTAAAATGTCAATGTTCAGTCTTGTCATCTCTTGTTTGACCACATCCAGCTTGCCTCGATTCGTGGATCTTACCTTCCAGGTTCCTATTGAGTATAGATCTTTGCAGCATCGGACTCTCCTTTCACCACCAGATACATCAGCAACTGAGTGTATTTTCAGCTTTGACCCAGTCACTTCATTCTTTCTGGTGCTACTAGTACTAGCCCTCTGCTCTTCCCCAGTAGCATATTGGACACCTTTCTACCTGAGGGGCTCATCTTCCGGCGTCGTATCTTTTTGCCTTTTGGTACTGTCCATGGGGTCTTCATGGCAAAGACACTGGAGTGGGTTGCCATTTCCTTCTCCATTGGAACACCTTTTGTTAGAGCTTTCTGCTATGACCTGTCCATCTTGGGTGGCCTTGCACGACATGGCTCATAGCGCCATTGTGCTACACAAGCCCCTTCGCCACGACAAGGCAATGATCCATGAAGGGGCTTTCGAGATATATGCTGCTTAAAATCTACAAGCAGAATTTCAATCATGACATGGGAATTCAAACCCTTGGTTCATGTGGGTGCCAGCTAAGACTGATACTGAGTGTAGTATCAGCTGATACCTGGTGTAGCTCCCCCCCCCCCCACTCTGCCCATTGATCTTTTACTCACTTTGGTTTCCTTTAGAGCTTATGGGCTTAGGTTAACTTTGCCATGACATTGTAGCATCTTCCCAATTCAAGGTTAAGGGAGAACACACAATCCACACACTTCCTGGAATGCTGGAGATCAAACAGCTCCATTTTTCCACTTTGCAAGGTGTCTACTTGCACAATTAATTTCACACCAATATCTGAATTCCAAATCAGAAGTGGGCAAACAGGGACATATTATTTGAAAATTCTTCACTGAATGAAAGGTCGCCAATTATTCATCAAATTGGAAAAGGAACCCCCAAAATTGGCCTGAACAACATATTTTGGTTAAAATCGTGTCCAGTTTGGGATGCAAAACCCACCTTGGATATTCTGCTCTTCATACTGAGACTCTTTTGATGCTCGTTCCCTCTCAAGTGTTGTGCTTGCAGTGGATTTTCCATGTTAGCTTAAAATTTCCTGTCAAGCAAAATTCATTGAGCAGGGATGTCTGTGTCAATTTTGCCATCAACTGGTGATGGGACCTGGTTAGAAGTTTACAGTCACTTTCTCCAAGGTGTGTTGGGTTCAGCTTCAAGCATACCCAGACAGTTCAGTCTGAGATACTAAGAGTTATAGTGCAATGCATTTTAAATTCAAATACTTTAATCTAAAGTGTCAAAGGTACACAGGTGCATGCTTTCATGGGCACTGGTGACAGGAAATTCTTTTTTAAAAAAAAATTTCTCCCTGAACTAGTGAATCAGTTTGGATCCTGATCTTGGATATCTGGGCGTGTATAAATTAGCAAAGCTTGAGCCTTTCAAACTCCATCTCAGAACATGTTCTCACCTGCATCCATAACAAATTTTGAACTCTTTTTCTTTCCTCACAAACATGGGTGTGCATTTTGGTGTGTGTTTTCAATGTACATATCCTTAATGCACATCTCTGAAATATGCGCCCTCCGCCCTCACTGAACAAAGTACAGTTGTGCAGTTTCATACATTTTCTCCAGGCACGCACTTTGTGGTTGAATACACACTTTTTTGGTCCAGGAACCACGCTGCAAGCTCAGAAATGTCTGGACTGATGGGTTCCATGTTCATTTGATAAAATGGTAACCAGGAGAATCCTGATTGAAACTGATCTGGATACAAATGCCTTTTTTTCATACTGGCAACTGTTTTGTGCAAAACAGAACTCCAAGTCATATCTGCCTAGCCAGA
Organism: Varanus komodoensis; assembly: GCF_004798865.1. Lineage (NCBI taxonomy): Eukaryota > Metazoa > Chordata > Lepidosauria > Squamata > Varanidae > Varanus > Varanus komodoensis. Next base: position 2,859,482 of record NW_025335440.1, read on the forward strand.
ATGAGTCCATAGTGAGGGATATTGGAAGGAATAATTCTATATTCCAGAAGCCAGGAATCCTTACTCTTGCTCTAAACGCTTTAACCACTCAGTTCTCGTTGTACATTAAAATCCAGAGACTATCAAATTATATAGAAGCTAACTTATTATGCCCAAGGATGTATGTTGAAATGTGTTGCAATTCTTGACTGTTCACACATCATGCAGCTCCTTATCTGTCTCCTGGAAAAGCTGTGGATGAATGCATGATGAGGAACAGCTACCAAAATTCAGTGCTCCCAGAAAGCCAGACCCAACAAAGCAAATATTTACCATAATGGAGTTATTTCCTCTTTATTTCCTCTGTTGCTATTTAGATAATTTGGGCAGTGAATAGGCAGCATATTCCAAATTGCATATTTTGGATCTGCTTTGGACCTTCTTCTTATGCTTTAGGGGGAAAACATTGAGTGCAGGTAAATGTGCAGGAGCGAAAGGCCTTAATAAAGCTCTAGCTTTAACTGAGCTTGTATGATTGACTGCAGCATATGCTTGGTGGACAGGGAGGGGTCCGATCAGCCATGCCTGGGGCCGCAGACGTATATTTTTCAATATCACATCAATTACGTCTCTTTCCAGCTGAACAAGTTTGAATTAGATGGTTTGCTGCAACCTGCTGACAATGGAAAGTGAAGCAATGGTTAGTTTTTTTCCTGCTTTTCCCCTGACACATAACATTGAGGGGAGGGGGATGCAGAAAGGATCGACCATGAAATCAGAAACAGGAGAGATCAAAACACACAGTACACATGTACTAGGAATGTATGAGGAAATTGTTTCAGCTCATTTTTATCAGAATTTTACCCACTGCATACCTTCTGGACTGAACATACAATTTATGGTTGAAGTCCACCCATTTCCAACTTTGCAATGTGGTTGAGAAGCCCCAGTTCCCAAATCCATTCAATAGCATGAGTAAAATTCAAAATGGGTGCATTTCAAAGATGTGCATAAATATGCCTTATTCATGGGAAAAGAATGCAAACATTTCAAAAAGGCATAACCTTCCAAGTTAGTACATTTCAAACATGCATACAATTACTCATTAATCATGGGGGGATGTATACATTTCAAAAATGCATGCATTTCAAAATGATTCATCTTCAAAAAAACATGCAAATATGTTTTAATAATAGGAGAAGAATGTGTACATTTTTTCAATGCATGTGTTATGCTTACATCTAGAAATATGCATGGGAATTGGCACACATCTACACTGTACTAAAAAGCAAGCGAGCTATGCTATGAGCTTACATTTTTACGAGATTAAATCCAGGCTTATCCAACCTTTCACTCTTCAGATCTTGACTGGGGATTATGGGAGATGGACAATGACCCCTGCCATGCCCATTCAGCCCCATACTGACTTGGAACCATGGAAGCTGCAGTACCACAAATGGCAAAGTCTGGTCAGATCAAATGCCGACTGGTTGGGTCTGGGGGAAGTGTCATTCCACTGGGTCCAACTGAGTTGCCTGGATGTGGTGACAATCCCTTCCTATGAATCCAAGCCAAGCATGTCCCCACCTGGTCAACTCATCTACTGCCAATTTCAAGAACTTGGTAAGTTCAAGAGTGGCAGGCCCAACAGGCTCGATTCCATGCTTAGCTGGCCCTATTCAAGGCGCCTCGGTCACAGTCCTACCTGGCTGCCCATAACTTTCCAGGCAGGGTAGGTTATGGGCATGGAAGGATTGTGGATGTGATGATTCCCTCCATCTTCCCCTCACTCTCATGGCTATTTGGGCAGTCAATTGCTGCTGTTGGAATGTCTCTCTTCCCCATGAGGCACCATCTGGATTTGGCAGAAGCTGCCAGTGCCTTCCCCTCCTAGCTGTGGAATGCACCCCCACCCCCCACCAATCCATCCATCAGCATCAAAAGAAAAGTGCCAGCTAAGATGGCAATGGTAGAGAGGGACTCTGAAGGCAAAGATTCCCCACTGAAACCTTGAAAGGCTTTTCTAAGGTTGCTGTGTTTCCCCCTTTTGCTGGCCAGCAAATCATAGAATACTGGAGTTGGAAGGGGCCAAGAAGGCTATTGTGTTCAACGCCCTGCCATTGCAGGACACCGAGTTATACCATCCCACTCAGATGAGCAGCTTCTGACTGTCAAAAAGATGGCAAGGAAGAAGAAATCAAAAACTTCTATGCAAGTGTCCAAGAAGAAATTGATGACCTAGCAAAACGAGACAAGCTGATAACCCTGGAATGCAAAAGCAGGAAGCAAAGCAGAATCCAACATTGTGAGAGAATTTGGCAAAGCAACCTAGTAAAAGCTGGAGAAAGACTCGTGGAATTCTGAGAAGCCAACAAGCAGTTTATCACAAATATATGTTTCAAGCAGCCAATCAGAGGACTGTATACATGGACATCACCAGAAGGTCACTAGAGAAATCTGATTCTATGATAAATCAGACAGAATTGGGAATAAGAGATGGAGGAGCTTATCCTTGCTGCCGGAACATGATCAGCAACATATTATGCTATTGACCACGAACAACTAACACCAAAAGCTCGAGTAACGCTAAAAAAAGATCACTGACAGAAGCATAGTGCCAATATGCAACTGAGGAATTTAAAGTCCATATAAACAACTGACTTGCACTATGGAACTGTCAGGATCTGGGCTGCTCTGGTGGCCAGACCCAGAACAGCCACCACTGTATCCACAGGATTCGCCCCAGGTCCCGCTGCAGCCCTTCTTCTGCTGGCAAATGCCAGCTGGGAGTCGTGCAGAAGAGCAATGTAAGAGCAAGCCCCCCGCCCCCCCGGAACTGGCCTCAGCAATGCGAGTCCTGCTGATTGCTGCTCTGCCTGCAATTTGCTGAGTCTCCTGCATCTCGCGATGTCTCCCACCTTGCCCTGTTGCCCCAGCAGCGCAGGCCTGTCCGTAGCTATTGCACTTGCACCCTCCCTGGCCATTTCTGCTCCCGTGTCCTGCCCCGTGCCTTGCCGTGTCACGTAGCCTCAGCAAAGCTAGCTGTGGTTCAGCTCCTCCATTCTGCCTGATCCTTGCTGCATTTGGTTCCTGTCTTCTTTTGCATCTCGATGTGAATCTCGCCTTGCTGTGCTCCTTCCTGTTATCCTGGCCATGACACCTGCTCTTCTGCTTGTCCCCCTCATTTCTGACCATCAGCTCTTGCCCAAGTGTGTCCTAGTTCTGCCCTTGTGCATTCTTAGGGTCCCTGACCTCCACCTGCACCACGACAGTGATTCAGACGTGTTCTGAATCCTTGCCTTTGGACTCTCTCTCACCTGAAATTCCATTGCCCAGTCTGGTGCCTCCATTGTTCTGGTCTGGTCTGGTCTGGTTTCTGGACCTTGAATGCAAGTAACCATGAACCAGGAAAACCAGGAAAGAAACCAGAGACATTATTAGTGTCGAATGCACAAGACAAAAGAAAGAAAAGGCCTAGATGGATGATGGAATTAAAAAATTACACATTGAAAAGAAATTGAAATTGTGAAAGGTTTTACATACCGTGGCTCATTCATCATTTCAAATGGGCCTGAAGCCAAGAATTCCAAAGAAGATTGCGACTTGGAAGGCCAGCAATGAAGGCCAAAGGTGTCCACACTCTTGCATCCCTGATCACTATATACAGTATATCACAGAAGTGAGTACACCCCTCGCATTCTGTTAATATTTTATTATATCTTTTCATGTGGCAACCCTGAAGAAATGACACTTTGCTAAGATGTAAAGTAGTGAGTATGCAGCTTGTGTAACAGTGTAAATTTGCTGTCCCCTCAAAATAACTCAACACACAGCCGCTAATTCTAAACTGCTGGCAACAAAATTGAGTACACTCCTAAGTGAAACTGTCCAAACTGGGCATTATTAGCCATTTTTCCTCCCCGGTGTCATGTGACTTGTTAGTGTTACAGGTGTGAATGGGGAGCAGGTGAGTCAAATTTGGTGTTATCGCTCTCGCTCTCTCATGGCACCTCATGGCAAAGAATTCTCTGAGGATCTGAAAAAAAGAATTGTTTCTCTACATAAAGATGGCCTAGGCTATAAGAAGATTGCCAAGACCCTGAAACTGAGCTGCAGCACGGTGGCCAAGACCATACAGCGGTTTAACAGGACAGGTTCCACTCAGAACAGGCCTTGCCATGGTCGACCAAAGAAGTTGAATGCATGTGCTCAGCGTCATATCCAGAGGTTGGCTTTGGGAAATAGACGTATG
>NW_025335440.1:2863812-2891728 GCF_004798865.1 Varanus komodoensis
AAAGAATTGTTGCTCTACATAAAGATGGCCTAGGCTCTAAGAAGATTCCCAAGACCCTGAAACTGAGCTGCAGCACGGTGGCCAAGACCATACAGCGGTTTAACAGGACAGGTTCCACTCAGAACAGGCCTTGCCATGGTCGACCAAAGAAGTTGAATGCATGTGCTCAGCGTCATATCCAGAGGTTGGCTTTGGGAAATAGACGTATGAGTGCTGCCAGCATTGCTGCAGAGGTTGAAGGGGTGTTGGGTCAGCCAGTCAGTGCTCAGACCATACGCCGCACACTAAATCAAATTGGTCTGCAGGGCTGTTGTCCCAGAAGGAAGCCTCTAAAGATGATGCACAAGAAAGCCCTCAAACAGTTTGCTGAAGACAAGCAGACTAAGGACATGGAGTAGTGGAACCAAGTCCTGTGGTCTGATGAGACCAAGATAAACTTATTTGGTTCGGATGGTGTCAAGCGTGTGTGGCTACAACCAGGTGAGGAGTATCTTGCCTACAGTCAAGCATGGTGGTGGGAGTGTCATGGTCTGGGGCTGCATGAGTGCTGCCGACACTGGGGAGCTACAGTTCATTGAGGGAACCCTGAATGCCAACATGTACTGTGACATACTGAAGCAGAGCATGATCCCCTCCCTTTGGAGACTGGGCCGCAGGGCAGTATTCCAACATGATAACGACCCCAAGTACACCTCCAAGACAACCATTGCCTTGCTAAAGAAGCTGAGGGCAAAGGTGATGGACTGGCCAAGCATGTCTCCAGACCTAAACCCTATCGAGCATCTGTGGGGCATCCCGAAATGGAAGGTGGAGGAGCGCAAGGTCTCTAACATCCACCAGCTCCGTGATGTCATCATGGAGGAGTGGAAGAGGACTCCAGTGGCAACCTGTGAAGGTCTGTTGAGGGTTAAGGCAGCGCTGGAAAATAATGATAGCCACACAAAATATTGACACTTTGAGCCCAATTTGGACAGTTTTACTTAGGGGTGTACTCACTAATGGCTGTGTGTTGAGTTATTTTGAGGAGACAGCAAATTTATACTGTTATACAAGCTGTATACTCACTACTTTACATTGTAGCAAAGTGTCATTTCTTCAGGGTTGTCACATGAAAAGATTTGAGGTTGTCACATGAAAAATATTTACATGTGAGGAGTGTACTCACTTCTGTGATATACTGTAAGTGCATGAAATCGGGACAGTAAAAAAAGCCGACGGGAAGAAAATGGCTGCATTCAAAACATGGTGCTGGATAAGAATTTTGTGAATAATTTGGACTGACAGAAAGATAAGTGGGTCCTCTTCCTGCAAGCAAAAATAATCAAACTGAAAATGGGCATCTCATGAGAAGTCAAGACTCACTGAAGAAGACAAACATGCTGAGGAAAGTCAAAGGCAGAAAAAGAAAAGGAAGAACAAATATGAAATAGATTGACTCCATAAAAGAAGCCTTGAGTTTCCAAGAGTTGGACTTCAAGGGCGGGACTTTTCATTCACAGGGTCACTGTAAGTTGGAGATGACTTGATGGCATGTACGATTAACAATTTTTGTTTCAAGATACAATTTTCTGAATTCCACTTTGGAGCTCATCTTGCTTTCACGTTTGCTTGGGTCTTGTTTCTCTTCTCATTTGAACAATAAAGTGGGCATCTCAGTGTGCTTATTTTTTGAGCACATTTGTTGACTGAAGAGTGAAAATGCCTAGGATCTGAAACAGAAATGCATGTTTCACATTTTTCCTCCTGTTTGTCTTCCAGGGCTTGCCTCTCACTACAGTTTGCATCATGCAATGGATTCCTCCTTATTATGAAATTTCTCCAGCATATCGCTTGATAAATGAGAAAAGCTGGACAAAAAGTAGCTAGGCTGTTGTGTGAACTAACCCTGACCAGTAGTCAATGCATTTGCAAGAAGTCTTAATAATGAGGTTTCAATGGAAAGACGCTTGCAGAAAAACGGATCTATTAAAAGACAGAATAGACAATATGGGGTGGAAGGTGTTAAAACACTACAACATACAACACACATCAACAACGAGGGTAGGGAAGGGAATGGGAAATTGGAGAGCAGACTTACACCACTTGCCTCCCCGCAAGACTCCCAGGCCAGTTGACCTCCTTGGACTGAAAATAGCGAAGCTTACGAGCATTTCCTGCCATACCCAGTGAAGCCTTCTTCCTTGTAGAATAGCACAGTACTTCTCAGCAGAGCCTCCGGCAACCACAGGAAACCTCTCCTCAAAGAGGAACCTGGATCTGTCCCAGCTCCCTGCTTTCACCCCATTAGATCAGACTAGATTCATGGGGTGACGTCTCCTGACACTACCCAGGTGAGAATTGTATACCCTTTAGACCGGAAATCGCTGGCCTAAATGGCTCTGTCCTTGGAAGTAATTTGCAGCTACCTGAGGCTTTTGACATCCCCAGCACAGTTGAGCCTCCCATGCCATGGCCTTGGCATCTTGCTTTTCTTGAGTCACCACCTGGCTGGAGTGGCTGCGCTCAGTACCCAGTGTTAACCCTTCCTTCCCCAAGGAGCCCTCAACCTGACGGACCCCAATTTGGGGAAAGCTGTGCTAGATCATAATGGGATGAGGCAGGACAAGCAGCAGAGAAATTTTGCTGGCCTTGTTGAAACTACTCTGCTGTCCCTCAACCATCCATCACGATTGTTTGTTTGCATTTTGCCTGAGGATTTATTTCCTTTGAGTTTTGCTTTCAGCTGTCAAATTCCCCCCACCCCAACACACACATACACCTTATCTAGAGTGATGTGAGAATCCTTCTGGAGACATGTTCGCTTCTCACAGTTCTCTGGATTTCCCTGGACTGTCTTTACCTGTTTGGCTGAGAAGGATTCCCCCAGTTTGCTTCAGGTCTTGCCTTAGGCACAATTTCCATGGCAACAGCCAGGATGGTGCCGTTCCCGCTCCTCCATGCTGCTGGTCCCTGGCAGTCACTCACATTGTGCCATTTCCTCCTGCTTCCCCCAATATGCTTCTCCACCTGAAACAGCCTCTTGGCCCAATACCGATGGAAATGCAGTTAGAATGTACGGACCCGGCACAGCCTTTTGCTTTCCATTCCCTCCTGCTTGTCACACAATATGCTGCTTCATTTGCATCTCCTCGGTTTCGTCGTGGATTTATGCACTGAGTGTTCTCCTTTCCTCAAACCACCTTCATGTAGCTCAGGCGCACCTTCAGCAGCAAGCAAAGAATGAGAACGTGGCAGTAATTGCCCTCTGAGCACATTCCACTTTTTGGAGTCCCGGCCGTTTGTTTGTTTAAAGCATCTGTATGACACCCGATTTTGCCACAGCACCTCTGGGTGGCTCACAACCACAAGATAAAAACAAAATAAAAACATAGTAAAAACCACAATACACTAAAAACAACACTAAAATACAGCAAACAATACAAAAAAAAAAAGATTCTCAAGTACAATACAATTCGTTCTTTTTGTTTAGTATAGGAATCCATGAGAATTTCATTTTAGCTCCCAAAACATATGAACATGTCATGTTTGAAGCCTCAAGCATGTGCTGAATTTGCACCTTTCCCAGTTCGATTTTGTTCACGCTTCCTGGTATGTGCCAATTTCTCTGTAGCCGAAATCAGTCGCTCTCTAGACAAGGGAGGAAATTGTGCAGTTTAGGAGATTTGCTCCCCTTTGGGGGAAATGGCGCCCATCTGCATTTGGCTGCTGCTCCATTTGTGCATTTCCCCCTCTCATGCAGAGTGTGCGAGGCTCATGGAGGCAAGCAGGAGCTGGTCCCAATTTGAGCAGCGAGACTGTGCCCAGGGAAGCATAATGAGACACAGGCCCTATCCCTGGGACCTGCCTCTGCTGTCACCTTTGGGGTATTTACATTGGTGTGCCTGCTCACAGACAGAAATGAATCGAGAGGAAGAAAGAGTTCACTTACACCAAGAAAAGCAAACCTGGAGAAGAAATGTAATGCATCTCACTGAGCATGGATTATGGAAGTTTTCAAATATGGGGGAAAGATAGAAGAACTCTTAGTGAATTCCATTATCCCCTCATTAAACTCACTCCTTCAGTTTTGACCAGATCATACACAGACTTCTGGGCAACTTTTTGCGAACAATAGTTAGATGAGCCACTAAGGCATGTTATGAATCCAAGATACCAATGCCAGGCTGCAGCAGAGATAGAGTCAGAAAGCTGGGGCATTCCATCAGCTCTGCTGAAACACCAGCTCCATCAAGCCTTCACCATCGCCATCATCTTCATTTCTATATGGCCTGTAGCTAAAACTTTCTGGTCAGTTTACAACAAAGTAGACAAATAATAAAATACAGTAAATAAAACTTTAACAAGAATTTAAAATTACTTTAAAATGGCGTAAAAGGCATTAAAAGACAATACAATGGTATAAATAAAATGATAGAACTCAAATGATTATTCCTTTCTTCTGGGGCCCATTTTTAAAACCAACTGTTGGCAATCCTAAACCCAGGTTTATGTACCTCACCTTCTAAAATTCTGCTTTGAGCGGCAGAGAAATGATCATTTGTTGGAGAATTAGTTCAATGTGTGGAATTCCCTGCAGAAATTACATTCTTAATTAAATGCTGGATAAATGATACAGTGAAATGTTATCACATTCAATATTGTTGAAGTGAGTTAATCCTATGTATATTTTAATTAAAACAGGAAAAATATCTAATTGATTGAATAAAAGATGATAGAGCCTCTGTCAAACCTGACAATAGCAGCTTTTCCATTCATATTATTGGGAGCGGGAAGAAGGGTTCCGGCTTCCCTGCCCCTTTCCCCAGGGTCCCATAGGTGGAACAGGCCCCAGATGGTTTCCTGAGAAACCGCAATTCACATGATGAATCGCTCCCTTACATTTCCACCAAAAGTTGGAGGTTGTCACGTTGAGAAGGCTTACACCTGTTAGAGGGAAGTCACCGTCGGGGGAACGGCAATGTCTGCACTGTAGGAGGCAAATACCCACTCAGGAAACTGCCTTATCTAGTTTTTGCCTCACAGAGAACTGAGCCGTGAAGATTTAAGTGCCTAGCAGTTTGCAGTGCCCAGCTGGTGGCCTGCATTTAGTATTTTGGGTCACCGAACTTTCTGGCCTGTTTCAGAAATTAAACACAGCTATGAAGCAAACAAAACTAAATGACTACCTTGCATAGCTTTTCTCTCACTCCTTGACTCTCCTTCCCTCCCTTTCCCATGTTTTCCCTCTCGTTCCATCTTTAATTTGAATTTTTGTCCATGAGGACTCAACCGTTTTTGTTTGCTTGTTTCAGAAAGGACTGTGACTACCACTGGTTCAGAAAAGTTGTGCTTATTTTTTATTTTATATTGCGATTTATATCCTGCCTTTTTCCTACAAAGGGCTCAAGGCAGTTTACATCTCCTCCTCCATCTTATCCCCACAACAACAGCCCTGTGAGGTAGGTTGGGCTGAGAGTCTGTGACTGGCCCAAAGTCACCCAGTTGGCTCCATGGCTGAGTGGGGACTAGAACCCAGGTCGTCTGAGTCCCAGCCCCATGCTCTTAACCACTACGCCACACTTATATTTGTATCCAAACATAGATTTGCACCCATGAACTTCTTGTATACTTTTAATCTATACAAAATATGTCCATTTGAAAAAAAATCACAATAATCCTTTGGAAATCTCTTCCAAAATGTGTAGGTCTACAAATAGCCACACATAAACAGTTATACAAACATTCTTACCTTTGGTGGGGGAAGGGCACAAAACCACATACAAACATTGATGTGTGTTAGAAATCCATAATTTAATACAGAAATGGGATGGACTAAAAAGGAATAGAGAGAGAGAGTCCAAGAAAGCCAAACCTCACAGTTTTGCTCTTCCCTACCTGCAGAAATGCAGCAGGGGAAGTTTTTCCTGGCATGGAGATAAAGTGATGCAGAAATGAATGCCAGGTGGCTCTCAAAGTTGCAAGGAAGAGTAACCGAAGAGTTGGCAGCCATTCTTTGTGTTTCTCTTTTCCTTAAGAGTGTTGCCTGCACACATACGTGCAGAAGGAGAGGGAGAGGAATAATTACAACTAACCAGCAGCAGGAACATTACCAGAAGCAGCCTTTTGCAATAAATACTCACAAAACCATTGGTTAAAAATGGGAAGCAGATTTGACATTTCAAATGTATACGTTATGATAAGTAGACCATTTAGCCAAAGAAGCATCCACGTGAAACTGAAGACTGGACAGTACCAATCCAAGTGTAGCCAAGGGAAGGAGGATCCCCAGACCATTGATCTGGAAGAGAAGGGTGTATATTCTTCTCAGATCCCACCTTTGCTGTCCATCTTTTGATCTTTCACATCAGAGGAATATATTGGAAAAGCACATGACTACCTGCAACGATCACAAAATGTAGGTGGAACGGCACTTCCAAGCAGAAGGAAGCCGCCACAGGGCAAGCCCACACTGGAGTGACCACGTGTGTCCTGTGGACAGCAGGGATCCTGAGAGTGTGCCTGTCTTTGGTAGTGCCGGTTGCTGCTCCGAATTGTTTATGCGGTTGCCGTGATGCACGCGATGAAGTTCCCTGGGCATATACAGAATGTTTTATAGGGTCTGGGTCACATACGCAGCAGCAGGGGTGGGGTGACGATGAAGGAAGCATGGGTACATTGCAAGGAGCAGTACAGGCACAGACAGGACAGTGTAAAGTTAACAGTGGAGAAGATGTTACACAAGGTTACTGCAATATGGGTGACCGACGATCAATGGCAAGGCAAACTGCAGGGTGACATGAATCGCAACAGATCCCAGGTGTGGGTTTCGGCATGAAGGAGGAGACGGTTTCACAGGACAGGAGACTCCCATCACGGCTGTCCTCTGTGGCCCTGACCTGAGCTAGCTGGATTCCTTGTTCCAATGTGGGTGATGCAGAAGCCGAGTAATGTCGGAGCAGCTGGCGCGGCTAACAAGAGGCACGCACACACATTCCAGAATGGATTAGTGCAGCAGCAATGAAGCGACCCCCTTCAGAAGGTGGTGAGCCTAACCACTGAAAGAAACTGACGGAGCCTCCGGAGCTGCCACTTTTCCCAGGAACGGGACGCTTGGCCAAAAAGTTCTAGCTCCTCCCGGGCAAGAGGACCTGGAACGCCGTTGCCTGACGGCATATCAAGAAGGCCCACGTAAGTAACTTTTCCCTGTAAAGAGTTATTTGGCTTTTCCCAACAAAAGCAAACCACAGAAGGTGTTGCCCTGGCTCCCTGAAGGCGCCCTCCAATTCAAAGGCCAGTGGGGAGGGCTGCCTCCAGGTGACCCGCATGCTCTGTGTGCAGTCCCGGAACTAGCTGTGATGGGCAACTTGAAGGCCCTTGTTCACCTTGATCGTTAGTTCGAACTGGAGATGGACGGGGAAATCCGTCAAGTAACAGGCCATCTGCTGCAAAATAGGGTGTGTGTCCACGGCATGATTTGCTCTTGGTGCACACAGGAATCACCAGGAGTTGGTCTTTGAAAGTTCAGCTAAGCACATTTGTTCGGAAAAGTGTGCATCTCGCAGGGGAAGGGAAAGGGAAGGGAGCTGCTGCAAGCTGTTATTTGGGCCCCGGTTTGACATGACAGCGTTGAAGTGCCACTTGTTGTGTCGCACATGGATAAAGGGTGGTGGAACAACACAAAGCATTTCCCATTTCTCTATAGAAATGATTAGATAATTATGTGGTGGGGAAGCCAGAACGTAAAGGTATTTGTGTCTCTTTTCACTCTCCTCAGCATCTTGTCTTTTGTTGTTATTACGGGCAATAACGTATTTGTGCTTCATTAATTCAAACCAATTGGCATTTGGTGCTTTAAATTATCCCTTGTCTTTTGTGCTACGGGAGAGAAAGAGGAGTGGAAGAAGTGGGTGTGTTAAATGGAACCTGAATTCAAAAGGCCGCCATTCATTTCATTTCCACCTCTGGCCAACGCTGTCCTTTTGTGTCTCCTGGCCTCTCTTCCAGCTTGGTCTATGAATGGAATACAGTCTCCAAACATACGGCACGGCTGCCCATCCTATGATTCCTGTTTGAGGTCCCTGCAATTGAATCCACATGCAGGCTGACTCTAAGGACAAGGGAATGCTGCAAGCTGTCCAAAAACTGAGCCGGGAGTGTAAGCTTTTAGCTGCTATTCTACCTGATCAGGAGAGATGAGACAGCAAGACATACTGCAAGAGTCAAGGTGGGTCCAGCCACTTGCTGTATCCTCCTCTCTGAACTTTTTCCTTCCCAAAGCCACGTAATTTTAAGGATCAATGCCTAACTTTGCTTATCCATTCTCACTCCTTTTGCATTGTATGTTGCATTGTGTCCTTTTGGCTGTGAGTTTGCAGACATCTTTCTTTTACTTTTTTTTAATTCTTGTACACCCCAGAAAACATGCTTTCGATATGCAAGTGAACAGACAAACAAATACATCTTTTGACATAAAAGCTTTATCAGCTTTCTAATCTTCTCAAAATAATCTTCTGATTCTCTCGGGTCAACTGCAAGGCCAAAATGCCATTATCAGTTCTTCCCATTAATTGCTCCTTCATGAAAATCCCAGTGCAGTGGTAGCAAACCTATGGCATGCGTGCCGCAGCAGGCATGCAGAGCCCTGTCTGCCGGCACGCGAACCAAGTCCCCGCAGCATCGCCCCAGAAGCCGAGCATCGGATAACAGCATACACAGGGGCCATGCGCATGCTCGGAAAGTTGTAGCAGCGCCAGGTGATAACATCACGAGCCGTGACGCATTAGCCGCAACTTGTCTGAGTTGTCACATGGCTGGTCAGTGCACTGCCAAGGAGATACAGTGGGACCTTGGCTCATAAATTTAATCCGTTCCAGGACTCTGGTCGTGACCCAAACTGGTCATGAGCCGAGTCAAATTTCCCCATAAGGGTCAATGTAAGTAAGGTTAATCCGTTCTGCAACTATTTCTTTACTCACAAAAATTTGAAGCAAAGTGACAAAGAACAACAGATTGTGGCCATTCCCCCCCACCCCGCGATCGTGCAGGGGGTGGGGGAAGGCAGGCACGGGTGCACTGAGGGGGGAGGAGGTGGGCACAGGCGCCGGCATGTGGGTAGGGGAGGCGGGCGCGCTTGGGTAGGGAACATGGATGCAATCACAGCCGTCTCCCCCCACCCCCCAGGACGACCGGGATCACGCCCATGCAGGGAAGGCGGGCACACTCACGATGTCACCTGATGCAGAGTTTGCGACCTCGGCAAATTTTTTAAGAAATTTCTGTTTGCAACCCAATTTGGTCGTGGACTGAGGCTTTCGTGAGCCAAGGTACCACTGCACGTATATTTTTTCTTGGACCAGCTGTGAGTTTGAATACATTCATTTTTATTAACACCGCAGGGGTTCAGGTTGATGAGCATCCATGAGTTCGCTTATGCTGGGTGGCAGTTCTGGACACCTGGCATGCCAGCCTCTGCCGCCTGGTGTGTCATCATGGGCCACCTATGGAGGCAGCTCGCCGCACCCATTTAGATGTCTGAGGCTGCACGAGGAGACAAAATGGGAAAGCTGCTCTTGGGTGCTATAGCTCTGAGTGGCGGCAAGAGGGACAGGCATTGCCTGGCAAGATAACAATGTGATAACAGGCTGGTCGCCTTGGAAGGACAGGTGCCTGCACCAGCCCCATCCATTGAGGGTCTGGTTGAGATAAATGTGGCCCTAGTTTATACTAGAATGTTGTGTCTATCTCATCACCCACCCTCACCCTTTCCACTCATAGAGACATGTCACTTCAGAACTAGTCAGAATGGTGAAAGCTGAGAGAGCATGGAAATTGGAAGTCCACAAGCTTCAGAACCCTGCAATATGGAATAGCATTTTTCTTGTTTACAGATCTTCCTACCCGTTTCCTCTCTTGGGGTTGCCTTGTCTCTTAATACAGAAGTGGTAATTGGTTTGTGTGTGTTTTTATTGGGTCCCATGATTAGAGAGATGCAGAGCGTTCAAATATATTACATATTCCTTTAGTTTTATTGCATTACAAGGAACTACGTCCTAAAACAGCCATTGCCTTAACCACCTTATAACTTATTCATAGCCTCTTGTCATTGAGAGAATGGTTTAATGGGGCAAGAAATGTGTATATAAAGTTGTATACATTCTGTTTTACGGGTGACAGCAGTATTATGGTCCATTGAATAAGGGAATTGATTTCATATAGATAGATGTATATAGATAGGCAGGGGGAGAGCAGAGAAGAAAAGGAAAGGATGGGAAAATCTGTGAGCTGTTTTCTCATCATCCGGTCAACCAAAATGCCAGAACTGCATTGAAGCATTCCAGTGTGCGATACAAGGAGAGTAGCACTTTACGGGTCCAGTTCAGCCACCCCTAAAGCGGACATTATTTCAAACGATGCCTTATCTAGAGCGAAGCTAAAATGACACACTGCTAAGTAGCATGCTTCCTGTTTACACCCACTCCAAGGCGGCCACTATGCATTGAGGTTTTAGCAATGCCATTTATTTTCCTCCATGTTTTGAATAATCACCACATCTGGCACTAATAGGTGACAAGCATCGAGGAACCATGTTGGTTGTGCTGGCCAACTTGATTTTTTGTACGGAGGTTTGGCACTCCTGTCATTCATGTGTAGCAAGAGCCAGGGACCTCAGGACATCTCACTGGGTCCTGTTTGCTAAGTATGGACACAAAGGAAAAAGTGATACGAATGGGCAAAGCTGGAGGGAACAGGTTTCTGTGCAGAACTTGCCTGCTTTCTCACCTCTTATCCATCCTGGCTCATTTGAGCTGCTTGGAGAACGTTGGCTAGCTGGACAATGCAGCAGGCTTCTCTTCCCAAATTTAATGGGAGATGCAGGGCAGTGTGGTCCCACGTGCCCCAGCTTGCCCCACAGGGCTGTCATGAGAATGAATACAAGGATCTCCTGTATGCTACGAAATACTTCAGATAAAGGGTGGGGCTACACAATGATACTTAGGTTTCCACAGCAAATACAGATTTATCCCCAAAGTAATTCCTCCACTAAAGGTACTTTGTCTCCTGGAGTCAATTGTGATCAATGAATTAATTTAATTTGTCATTCTTTTATTGCTGGAAATTGTAAACAGTTGGATATGTGGTTCAATATATCTCCTATCTATCCTTCCACTAATTGTCATTCTCTTTGCTAGATACATACATCTAGCAAGTTCTTAGAATATTAATCAATAAATTATGTATCTTGGAAAGCAGGGCATACTAACAGTTTCAAATTCAATTATTTTTATTTTGCTGAGAACTTGAATTAACTTCTATAATTGAATCTTAATCCAATAAAATTGAAATAACTTTTTGCTGGAAGTTGGGATAGTAATAAAATGAGGGATGCTGTAGAACTCCAGAATGAATTCAAATGAGTTGGAATTTCTAAGAATTCAGCTCACAGATTCTCGGGTGGACAGGCTTTTCTTGAGTCATGTGGGTTTCATAGTTGTGCACTGGTTTTATAACAGCAACCAACACCAGCTAAAAATATGCACCTCTCCCATAGGCTATAGCAGTAAAATATAAAAGAAAGCAGGAACATTTTCAACAAATTTGCACAGCTTGATAGAATTTGGACAGGGGTATGAATTTCTGTAGACAATTTGCCAAATGAATGTTAATGCATTTGTGCAAAATCCAGTTCTATTCATGAAAGCATGATAGGATGAAAGGCACCCAACAATCCATGAAACACGGAATGGACTTTACAGCATCTACACATCCTTAAATAACCCAAATAACATGGCTCTTGCCTTCAACTTTCTACTAAGTTCCTGTTGCATTTTGCCAGATTCCTTCATGGTCTTCCCCCTGTTTAGCATAATTTATTGGGACATGGTCAGGTGTGGTGATGAGCCAACCTCATAATAGTGACACATCTGTCTCCATGGACTAAGAACCTGTAAAATCAGTTTTGGCAATTTTATGTGGACCAGCTGTTCATAACAAAACCCCATCCTTGGATGGAATTTGCAAAAATCCACAAAGTTCTCCATATTCTGGATGTAAAGGAATTGAAACAGACAGATCATTATATATAGATATAGATGTGAATGTGGGAGAAGCCAAAACAGACAGATTTGCTCATCAAAGTCCACGACTTCGACTGTTTAGCTCATTAAAATGTACAGGGTTGAATCCCTGTGCGTTTGACCATGTTAATAGCGAATTGGGATCACAACGTTCTTATGGGCTCCTCAACATGGAAAGCTTGTGGGTAAGTGCATCATGGCTCTCCACATCCATTTTATCCAAGCCATGTCTAACCACCCTATAACCAAAGCTGGATGCATGGGTCACCAAATAAATCAATAAATACAATTAAAATCAAAAATGCAGCAAAATAGAAACACATTATAAATCGATTAACATCTCCATTCTGAGAAGAGGTGTACCCAGTAGTGCTGCTACAGTGGAACTTAGAGGCAACGTTCAGGGGTCCAAAGCCCAGGAGACCTCATAAATGCTCCCTGAAGAAGCCATCAGAAAAGTAGAAGCCAACTCCATTTTATTCCTGGTGGTGCCATGATCTGAGTTAAAAACATTAAATATGTAATTTGTCTGAAAATCAGGGTTGGCAAATAGTTTTACTATTATTGCTCTAACATATCAAGAATACAGAAGCAGCTGTAATATGTGGAACAGGAGTTGGAGGGATTAGGGTAAACGCTGACTATGTACTTCTCAGCTACAGGAATACAAGTGGGTCCCTGCAGTGATCCCCAGAATCCTTCAAGTGCAGGGTCTAAAATTACGAAGCTGTTCCACCAGTGGCCTATTGAATGTATCTAATGTAGAAGGCCAAGAATGTTGAATTAGTTCTTTGAGTAGGAACTGATCAAACTACTTCACATCCAGGAGAGAAATAACTTGAGACTTGAAAGAGATGAACATGGAGAAAAGCAAAAGTGACAGACCGTGTGCTCATCCCTGGGCTGCAATGAAAAACATTTTCACCAGCACTGGGGATCTATGAGGTGTGAGTAGAGATATGCCATAATTTCATTTTTGTTCACAGGACCATCAAGCATGCCCCATTTGAAGCTCTGGATGTGCATGTAATTATGTGTGTGAGCATGTGTTTAATCCACCAAACATTTTCACACATGGTTGAATGTGCATAAATGCCCTAGTTTATGCAGTTTTCCTCAGTAGACCGCATTAATCTCACCTTGGTCTAAGGAGAAAATTTGTGTAAATTAGCATGACATGGGCAAGCTGCATTTTCAAACATTGCACATCCATTCATCCCTAGAATGGCATTTCAATTCAAATTTGACCAGGGTTTACCCAGCTTGCCCTGGGTTGGACGTGGATTGACATGCAGTCTGTAATCATAGTCTGTAAATTTCTGAGCTTCCACTGTAATTTGTGGATCAAGCCAACAAATGTGTTTGCCATCATGTGTATATTTAATAAATGCGTACACTTTGAGAATAAGTACATTTCAAAAAATGACCATGTTTCAAAAACGCACACTATTTATGCATGTATTTGGAAAAATACACAGCAAGATAAGGCACAGATGGTCATATCAAAATGAAACATAAGCTGCCTGGAGAGATGGGGGGCTCTCCCAAAGTAGAGACATCCAAAAAGAAACTGGACAGCCCTCTGAGTGGGGTGGTGTACATGGTTGTCCTGCAACAGCAGGGGCTGGACCTGATGACCTTCTCGGCCCCTTCCTGCTCTACTATTCTATCATTCTATGGTGTTCAGCTCAGAATGATGAGCAAACACCCGCCTACCCCACGCACCTCAAAACAATCAGGCTTCGGCCAGCATTACTTTAGAGTACTCCCTCCCAGTCAAGCCGTCTAGCTCAGCATGGATAATTCAGTGGGTCAAACTAGTCATGGATATTGACCTCGTGTAGTGCCCACCCTGTTCTCCCTCTCATCCAAAATCAATCCATTTTGCGTGGGGATCTGTCAGATTCCCTAGGCTCAGGCCCCAGATGCCAGCCTGCTCTATGTGGTCATGATCCCAGCTTCCCGATGAGCATGCCGAGCAATTGTGTGGTGATCACCAGGAGCTGACTCCCATGGGAATGCCACACAAACAGCATTCCTCTTCGATGCACATGACCTGTGGCTCTGTGCTGCACACGGTGATTGCCAGTGCACAACCAGAGGTCCATGGATGTTCATGAGCTTCCTCTTGGCTCAGCTCATTCACTAAGTGAGGGCCGGATGTGAAAAGAAGGATGATAAACAGGGTAAGGCTGGATTCCAGGTAGGGCATTCCAGCCTTAGTTCAGGGTAGAACCAGGTTCTATGGGACCGCGCAACAACGACCCGAGGAGCCAGCCAGTGGTCGGCCTGCGTCTTACTACTCATGTTCTGTGGTACTGGACTGTGTATCTGGCTTGACATTTCTAATCTATTGCCACTTGGCTAGATTCAAAATCTGAGTAAAGAAAAAAGTGTGTGTGTGTGTGTGTGTGTGTGTGTGTGTGTGTGTGTGTGGGTGTGTGTGTGAGAGAGAGAGAGAGAGGGAGGGAGAGAGAGAGAGAGAGAGAGAGAGAGAGAGAGAGAGAGAGAGTTGCACAATGGAAAAGGCAGCAGATCCAAACAGTAGTGGGAGGAAAAATGAAATCTCCTTGGGAAATGGAAAAAAACAGAAAGCAGTACTAATAAGTGCTTCCCACTTCCCAGTGGCTCATTCAGGGTTCATTCTGACTTCTGGCAATTGCTTGTCTTTGTCTTCAAAAAGTCCAGCTGTGTTAGACTCAAAAAGCTCATTTATGGCAGCTTGCATTAATGGACTGCTTAGCCACATCAGCATTTCCATGAATTTATGAAAAGCCCGCTGACCAACTCCAAACCTTTAATCCCTCAAAGTGCAGACCCCATGAAAGATTTCTCATGTGCCACAAATATCCCCTACATGGATTTATATTGCCCAGTGTTTCTGTCCCAAGGCCCAACCCACAGGGGCTCCTGTGGCTGCTCATAGTTTCTTGAAAATAACTTGCTATAAAGACAGGGCAATTTCAACAAGAAGCAGCAGCAATGCTAAAATGGTAAAATCACGGAGTTAAAATAGGTCTTGCAGTCCAACTATTGCCTGAGTGTTTGATTGAGTTATACTCCCCCCCCCCCTTTAGGGGCCAAAAAATGAGCACTCGATCATCATCAGGCTCTAAAGTGGAGGGAAGGGAAGGGAAGGGCAGGGGCAGGCAGGGGGCAAAACCTTCTGAGGTTCCTTCAAGGTGGCCTGGTGAAGGTTCTCACATTAAGTGTGAGAGTCAATCTGTTCTGGAAGAGGCAGAAGGGTTTGTGGGAGGGGAGGGAAGATGCAGAACCCTGTCCTTGACCCCAGAAGAGAAGTCAGAAGGGATGAGATGCTCAGCCAGGGGGATTCTCACTGTCCAGCCCTTCAATGGCAAGAGCCCCCTGAGTGTGGGGCAAACAGCTTTACTGAAATGGAGGGACATCAGGGAAGCTTCCAGCTTGGATTCAGCCTTGGACATGAGCTGAGCATTCTTCTCTGGGTTCGGCAAAAGCCTGTTTAAAGTTTGACTGCTCAGTCAGTAAAAGAACTGATTTTGAAAGGATTGTCTTGAGGTTTTGGGACTGGGGAAGGAAGGAAAGAACTTGCTTATGACACAGGTTGACCCATGGAGCAAGTACAATGTTAGTTACCCATGAAGAGCTGGGCTGGGACTCCTTCAGGCTCCTCGGTGCTCAGATGCCTACCAAACCAGCTGCTTGCAGGAGGCTACACTGCATAATGCTCCTGGTCCCAGTGGGCTTCTTTGGACTCGCTAGTTCTGACGGCTGCGAGCCTTTTCTCTCCTCACCTGTCCTGGTGAATAAACTTGTGTCTTTGACTCCAGTTGGACCTTGGAGCTAAATGGTTCCTGGATCCAGTGGTTGTTGGCCCCCCACTTTTGGGGAGAGTGGATGCATTTTGAACTTTGAGAGAGTTTTGTGTGGCTGCCATGGGTGGAAGCAGGGAGGTCGTCTCTTGCAAGAGGGTAGCCATGCTGGGGGGAATATACAGTACTTTTTTCTCAGGAAAGAAACTGGTGGAAATAAAGTAACTTGCCCAAGAACCTCAGTAGAGGAAGAGGTGGGATCTGAGCTCCAAACAGAAAACTCCTGTATTGAACCCAGACAATGCTAGTACTGGAGGACAGCAGTGTGCTGTCCAGCATGGCAGCGTCCCAGCTTTTAAATCATGCTCAGTGGTCCTTTTGCAGACCCCCAGTCAAGGAAAGACAGGTGAGGGGCTACTAAGAAGAGGGTCTTCCCCAATGTGGTGCCCCAGAAATTTTAGTTTCCGTCTGTTTTAAATCCTTTGTGCTGTTCTGTAATTAAATCTTACTTTCGGTTCTTTGATACTTCATTTTATGCCCTGCTTTACGTTTTAAATTGTTTCGATTGCTCTGCATTTCCCAGAGAGCTTTGGCTATTGTAAAGTATAAAAATGTACTAAATAAATAGATGAATGAGAAACTGGGAGGGAGCATGGCAGTGATTGCAGGTGCATCCTGGACACCTCCTCTCTAAGGCCGCCGAAGGGAAAGATGTGGGTCATTTGACGTGGCTTTCTGAATTAATATGCTCTACGCTTGGATGTGTGTGCTCCCATTAGGGAAGGTGGAGATATTTGTTCATGTTAAATGAACTCACACTCAAGTCACTAAACTGAAACTCACTTATCCATCAAATTCATACTTCTTTGAATTATGCAGTGCAGTTTTCCGATCAAGGCATATATTGGAACATCTGTATATTACGGGAAATAATATTCAAATAAACATTAGGAAAATTGCTTGCAAAAAAGTTAGCCAGGCTACAGTGAGGGGTGTATGATGAATTTCATCAACGACGTGGAAGAAGGGGTGAACAGTCTGCTGATCAAATTCACAGACAATACTAAAACTGGAGCAGTGGCCACAACTGAGGAGCAGGTACTCCAGATCCAAAAGGATCTGGACAGACTATGGAAGTGGGCAGGAGACAACAGGATGGCGTTCAATGTGGAAAAGTGCAAGGTCTTGCACTTGGGGCATGGGAATGGGTGTCATAAGTACAGGTTAGGGGACAAGTGGCTGGAGAACAGCACTTGTGAAAGGGACCTCAGGGTTCTGGTTTACTGCAGGCTAGACATGAGTCAGCAGTGTGATGCGGTGGTCAAGAGGGTGAATGCCAGCCTTGGTTGCATAGCCAGAAGTGTGGCTTCTAGATCGAGGAGGTATTACTGTCACTCTATACAACTCTGGTGCACCCACAACTGGAGTATTGTGTTCAGTTTTGTCCCCTCATTACAGGAAGGATATAGCCATGTTAGAGTCAGTGCAGCGTAGGGCCACAAGGTTGGTGGCTGGTTTGCAGGGGATGCCGTATGAGGTGAGACTGAGGGAACTGGGTCTCTTCAGCCTGGAGAAGTGGAGACTCAGAGGGAATCTGTTGGCAACATACAGGTATGTGAGGGGATGTCACATGGAGATGTGTAGAGACCTGTTCTCCCCTGCAGAGGAAGGCAGGACGCACTCAAACGGAGCAAAGCTCAGGGAATCAAGGTTCCATTTGGATGCCAGGAAGCACTTCCTGACAGTCAGGCCCCAAGGGTGTGGATTGGGCTTCCACAAGAGGTTGTTGAGGCACCATCGGTGTGGGTGTTCAAGGATAGGCTGGACGTGCACATGGTGGGCATGTTGAGAGTGGAGCTGGCTGGTGCTGGAGGTCAGACTAGATGGCCCGGGAGACCCCTTCTGATTTGCTCTGTTTCCATGTTTCTATGAATTGTTTGGGGTTTTGGTTTTTTGTTTTTTTTTTTAACAGATTGCAACCTCTGGACTGACTGACAACTGAGATTGGTTCTGCAGCAACGGTTTATTCATTTCTGAGCTTGCAATGTGACCTTTGGACCAAACAATAAGCAAACAGAAGCATGCGTTAGCACACATAGATTTCAAAATTGCACACATTTCCAAATTAGTACAATTGAAGTTTATGCTTGAACAAAACTGAGAGGAAATATACACTTTATTTTTTGTACACTGAGGGGGAGAAGCAAAATAAGCTTGGAATCCAATATGGACTCAAGTTAGAATGAGGTTCAATATCAGAGAATGTCAGCAAATGGGAGTTTTACAGATTTGCACTTCCCTGACAACAATACCAATTAACATGCATTAAAAAGTGCTTATAAGTTTTCATGCACACTTAAAAACCTATGTCAACTTTGAAGTGGACCAAAGTTAAGACTAGAAAAATGAGATATAGAGAGAAACTGAAACTGGCATATTTATCCATCACTGGCTACATGAAGTAGAAACCTGGATATGCTCTAATTACTACAACATGAAAAACACAATTAGTCCACCTAGGAGATCTTCACAAGCCCAGAAACTAGGAATCTATAAATCAATGTATCTTTCTACTCTAGTGCCTTGGATTATATTAGAAGATTGATTTGGAGAGCAACTTCTCCAGAGCGAAGAAAGCAAGTCAAGTGATCATATTTCACAGTAGATCCTTTGGGAAATGCATCTGGTGGAAGACTAACTGATCATTTCGTCCTTCTAGATAGAACAAAGCCAGAGTTGTACACTTATTATAAATAAGAGAGGATTTGGGTGGATAAAAAGGAGGGGTGGCTGAGTACACTGCAGAGAAATAGTACATGAAGACCAAACTCCATGGATCAGGGAGGACATCTTATTTCTCCGAAAACGGAGATGGACAACATGTAGGAGGTCAGCATTGTTCAAGTCTGTTGTTGCTGTTCTGTGCCACCAAGTCATTTCCAACTTTTGGAGGGTGAATCCATGGATTCAAGCCCTGCAAAATTTCTTATCCATGACATCCCTGCTTAGCTGTTCTAAATTCAAGACTGTAGCCTCCTTTTTTAGTCAATCCATCACATAGTTGGTCTTTTTCTCCTGCAGTAGAGGACAGGATGTTTTCCAATGGAGCAAAGCTCAGGGAATCAAGGTTCAATTTGGATGTCAGGAATTACTTCCTGACAGTTATGTCCCCTAGGATATGGGATGGGCTTCCACGGGAGGTGGTTGGAGCCCCATTGTTGAGGGTGCTTAAGGATAGGCTGGACATTCACACGGTAGGCATGGCATGAGTGGAGCCGACTGGAGCTGGGGGTCAGACTAGATGGCCCGGGAGGCCTCTTCTTACTAACACAGCTTCTATTATTCCTTTTCTTCTCCTGCCTTCCACTTTTTCTAGCATGATGGTCTTCTCCAGAGAATTTTGCCTTCTCATGATGTGCCTAAAGTGTAACAGTTTTGTAATTTTTGCTGATATGGAAAGTTCTGGCTTGATTTGATCCAGGGACCATACGTTTGTCTTTCAGTCAGCCAGAGTATTTGCAAAGGTCTCCTCCAGCACCATGTTTTGAATGCATCTATTTTCATCCTGTTAGCTTTTTTCACTGTCCAGCTTTTACACACCTACACAGTGATTGAGAATACAATAGTGTTTGTGAAGTGTCCTTGATTATCTTTCTAGTTTTATTTATTGCTGCCCTTCCAAGTCTGGGTGGAGAGACAAAACATGAAGTGTCTTATATCTAGAGATGGGTAATGCCAGGGAACTTTTTCCACTGGCGCTTGATGGGCTTTTAACACTTGTCTGACACAAAAGCAAAAAGCAGGCCACGGTGGGGTGGGGGTTGCAGGTTCAGCTTCTGAAGACTTGCTCAAAATATTTATGCGAGACTGAAGCTGAGAACTGTGTATTCAGTTCAGCGTCTGCAAATAAGGCCTGACTTGGTAGATGCTCTGTTTTTATTCTCATTCTTGTTGTAGCATTTAACATGAGAAGTATGGAGTCCTTCTTATGTTACTGTAGAGGCACACACTCTGCCTTGACTTTTCTGAGTTCCTTTCTGAGTTGTGCACAATTCCAGCTTCTGCTTGCAAATATTTTTAGGGCAGGCTCAGTTTTTGTGCAAATTTCCCCAGCTTTTAAAAACAAGTCATGGCAATTTTGGCCTGTTTTGAAAGTGAAAGTCACACTCTGGCTTGTCACAGATGGGAGCTCATCAGCACCAGTGGAGGTTTCATGGAAAAGACTCTGCAGGGCCAAGTCAAGAAAATCCATTCAGTTTTCACCTCCAAATTTCAACCCACAGATTCTTATTTCTGCTCCTTCATATCAGATCTATCTATTGCCCTCTTTAGGTTGCCTGACAAAGGCCTTGCAACCACAGAAGCCATTTCTGCAGAGAGAAGGAGGGAAGAGATTGCAGAAACAGAAGAACCACAGGAGGTGACAGGATGGCAGATTTGGGGAGGATGGACCATTCTATGAGAAATGGTGAAAAACCTCTTTAAAAGCACATTAAAGGGAAAATGGGAGATTCATGAAATAGCACATCAGCGAGGAAAAAGAATACAGGATCCAGCAGAATACTGGTGGTCAGAGAATAGGCAGGATGAGCTGGCTGGTCTCTGGGAGATTTGCAATAGAGCAGGACGGGCTTCCAATCACTCACCGAGTAGCAATAAGAAAGCACCTCTGCCCTCAAATTATGCTCCTGAATTGAATACAGCTTGGGAGTGGATAGGCATGCTTCCAAAAAGCAGGGTTTTCTAACCAGATGATATTTGCCACATTGGGGAGAGGCAAAGATAATTTCCGCCTTGCTTTTTCTTATATTGTGTGTGTGTCATAGACAGCATCCCGTTCTCCCCATCTCACCTCACTCTGAGAAGGGATGAACACTAGCAGTCTGCTAGTCAGCTTTCTACAACAAGATGCTGAGACAGAAGGGCCTGCAGGGAGTTGGTGGCTTTATATGGCCCAGAGATGTCTCATCGGGACCATGGAGTCATACGATGAGTGCCTGAGCTGCTGTTGGCAGTTCTCTCCTTCATTCCGGTTGGACTGGGGGAGCTTCAGCTCATGGCTTCCTCTTCTGGACAGTTACTGCAGTGACCACAGAATATGGTGCAAGGTTCAGACACTCCTCTTTGAGAATTCCAGTCCCAGCAATTGAACACTTGCCTGGGTTACCCAGAATTATTTTCAAGCATCTGCTTTCTGCTCGAGGCTCGCTGCAGTTTGGATTGAATGCCTTGACTTGAATAGATGGTCTCCTAAACACCCCGAGGCTATGATGGTATGATACTGGATGCTGAACCATAACGAAAGCCACATCCAATAAGACTGTGCCAACGCTGGGTTCTTGGCAAGCAGTTCTTAGGCCCTTTGGGTATGAGTGGGGTGAGGGTGGGACAACTGGGAACATGATGTGGACCTGGCCCTGAGGTCCACGAGCTGGGAGTCTCTGCTCTGCTAAATGGTTCTCAGGCCAGGGTGGTATGGTCTTGATCCGAACCCGCCCTGATCAGCCCTGGTCCTCAGAGGCACAGCTGCCTGCAGAAAAGTGCTCCTGGAGGCCTCTTCTCAAGAGGCAGAGCAACGAGCCTTTCCATTGCCTTGTTCAGGAGATGCTCTGGACTGCCATCGGAGGGGTGTGACTTTCTTGCACCAGTGCTTTGGGAACTGCATGCTGTGGCTCTGTGCTGAGCATCTACATTCTCAGGAAAGGGCATTCCTGGGTGGTAGTTATATCATTTGCTTGGAGTACATATGCATGATTTTGGAACAGATGCACAACATAGATTTTTTTGAGCGAAAGACCGATTAACCCTAATTGTACTGTCAAAATAGCTTAATTATAATAGTTCCACTGGGAAGATTGGTCCTTTTTTCCTTTCTCCCCCTAATTTCTTTTGTTTAATTTATGAGGCATTATTTATTGGTGTAATCAGAACACAGGACATCTTACCACTGATAATTTGTTCAGTGACGTATTGGAATCTCAGCAGAGACATGATGATAATATCTGATATTTATCAGAGGTAGAGATACCATGAAATATTCTGTGTTTTGGGGTGGGGTTATGTTCTATATCCCTCTACAAGGACGAGGTGGGAAGGAAAGCGGTGCCTGCTTTAATGAGCAGTTATATAGTACACAAAAGAGAGGCCAGAATGCAGAAGGTCATGTGTCTCGTTCTGTGTGACCAAGGGGATGTTGGACAGGCATGAGTGCACTCTAAAAATGCTAATTCTTCAGTGTCAGTGCAAAAAAAAGAAAGAAAAAAAAAAGCTGATTTTTACAAGAAGCATACATTACATACATGGAGATGGGTAGAGACCTGTTCTCCCCTGCAGAGGAAGGCAGGAGCCAAGCTCAGGGAAGCAAGGTCCAATTTGGATGCCTGGAAGAACTTCCTGACAGTTAGGATCCCGAGGGTGTGGAATGGGCTTCCACGAGAGGTCGTTGAGGCCCCATCGGTGCGGGTGTTCAAGGATAGGCTGGACATGCCCATGGTGGGCATGTCGTGAGCGGAGCCGGCTGGAGCCGGGGATCAGACTAGATGGCCCGGGTGACCCCTTCTGACACTATCTGTTTCTATGTTTCTATTATGTGAAACTAGCAAATGCCCTTCCTTTGCATAATTCTACTACCGTTGGTATGTTGCATGATTTGGCTTCCCTTTGCTTGGACTTGAGAAGGGGGAAATGTATGCAGGTCAACGACTACCCTCCCCCCCCCCCCCCCCCCACACACATTTCTTTACCTCTGTTTCATTTTGAGAAGCTACCCCCATGCACCTGCGAACACAAAGGACCAAAGTGCAACTCGGTGAAGAGGGACCCTCAGCCTCTGATTTCCTGGTGAGTTCTGCTGTTGTTGCCATGCTATCTATCTTGCTTCCCAGTTGAGAGTGACCAGAATCCAGTGCAAAGGGTTTTATGTTACATTTGAACCCAGGGCCTTTTTGGAGTCAGCTGGAGAAGAGTCTTCAGTGTGAAATTTCCCACCTCGAGAACGTAATAGGCACATGCCAACCCTGTGTTTTTTGGCACCACACGTTTGTTCCATGAAACCTTTCTTGTTGGCTTGCCATGATTTAATGTTACCTTGTTGTTGTTTTTATGTGTTGCTTTTATTTTATCTGTTGTAACTCTTCATTGTTCATCAGTTTGGAATCTGCCTAGAAATGGGGCTGCATACAAATTCTTAAATGCATGCATATGTCCCTTACTATTTTGGTCATTTTTCTTTCTATTTGTTTTATTTTGGTAAGTTTTCACTTGAACATGGCAGGGTTCCATGCTTCACTAGATAAGGGTCAGTGTATTTCAGCCATCAAAGATGTATTCTTACATTAAGATGAGCACTAACTAGAATGAACTAGGGCAGGGGTGAGCAACCTGTGACCCTCCAGACATTTTGCTCTAAAACTAGAAGCGTGTGCGGAATCCAGCTTGGAGTCGGGAATCTGCCGGATTTCTTTGGTTTGGCTCCCTGGACTCTGCCCAGGGAGCCAAACCAGTCTCTGCCCAGTCTGCTTTGTGGCAACGATCCCACGTGGGTGTCCAGCTGGAAGCGAGTCCAACAAGTTGGCACGGCTGGCTTTTGCCCACACTGCCTTCATGCCTACCGCACACACGGAGTTCAGCTTGTGTACTTTGTCCAAAGAATCGCATACTTCGTGTGAAGGAGC
The DNA here is from genome assembly GCF_004798865.1 of Varanus komodoensis. Classification (NCBI taxonomy): domain Eukaryota; kingdom Metazoa; phylum Chordata; class Lepidosauria; order Squamata; family Varanidae; genus Varanus; species Varanus komodoensis. The sequence goes on from NW_025335440.1 coordinate 2,887,330, forward strand.
TGCTAGCGTTCCTGAATGCCTGTGGACTTGGTCAGGGTGTGGCTCAGTTCCTGGCCAGGGCTGAGTGCGGGAAAGAAGTCGAGTCACTGCAAGAGGGTTGACGTCCAGCCTGACTTTCACCTCCCCAGCCACGACTGCCATCGTGCATTATCATTGGCTTTGGAGGCTCGGGCTGATGTAATTGGACAAACTATCTGGAGCATCACCTGCTGAACCTCCGAAAGGCCCTCCTTTGTGAAAATTGCATATCCATCATCCACCTTTTTGTGAGCAAACACGCCCCCCCACCACCCCATATCCCTGTATGTGGTATCAGGCTTTGGTGAGGTGATCATGGAGGAACAGCTTTTGCACATCCCTTTGAGCAAGAACAATGTGATTGGGAAGCAGAACATTGATAGAGTTGGTTGCTGGCTCCATAACACATACTTAGCAGCAGAAGTCTCCCACATATGTCATGTTGCCATTTGTTATCGTTAGGGCTTTATTGACTAGAATTCAGCAGAGGAGAATTGAGAGCAAGCTCTTTAATAAGACACACACTTAAGTTTCTAAGGCTGGCTGCACCCGATGTCAAACAGCAATCTCTTTCTCTGCCATGACATTGTTTTCCTCTCCTTGCCTCAAGGAGCTCCCTTGCCAATAGGAAGTGAAAATTAAAAAATTATACCAATTACATCTATTATTTGCTAACAAGCCAAATGAAGGCTGTCAGGAGCAGCACCTTCAGAGAGGTGGAGAGAATCAACATTTGCTCCAGTTTTCTCCAGTTTTTCATGCCTGACCACCACATGGTTCTCAGGTCTCCCATCATTTTCTGTCTGAAGTCTTCTCTTCATTTTCTTTCAGAGAAAGCACACTCTTTGAATGCATTTAAATGATGGAAAGAAATGGTACGTGTGCCCTGAGTGAGAGACATGGCGGGGAGAGCGGTATGTTTCATCCTTTCATTTAGTTACCCTAGTAACTCAATCTCACTTCATATGTACTAGGAATATAAATCATGAAATTAATTGAAATAATTTCAGATAGGTGGCTCTCAAAACTGCTCTGAGGAAATCCTGTGGTAGCTTATCAGGGGGTTCTGTGGTGGGAAGACCTGTCATGGTGGGTGAATTTTTCTCAAAGGAAGCTTTCTGGCCACTGCTGATCCCCAACTGCTGTCTGCGCTTGAGGGCGAACATCGGGTGTGTTCTAGAGCTAGGCCAGAAGATTTGGACATTGCCCTCAAACAGCCCCAGTTGGAAATGAAGACATGTGCAGTCCAGTGCCCTCTGCTGTACAAAGGTGCATGTGTGGAACTCTCTGCCACTGCTTTACCGTGTGCTTTGTATTGTTTGGCTCTCTAGGTTAAGTGCTGGGGAGCAGGAGAGAAACACAAAAGCACAGCGAGTCAGAAGCGGCCTCTGGGGCCATCTCATCTGACCCCCGGGCTCCAGCCGGCTCCACTCATGACATGCCCACCATGTGCATGTCCAGCTGATTCTTGAACACCCTCACTGATGGGGCCTCAACAGCCTCCTGTGGAAGCTCACTCCATACCTCAGGGGTCCTGTCAGGAAGTACTTCCTGGCATCTAAATGGAGCCTTGGTTCCCTGAGCGTGGCTCCGTTGGAGCATGTGCTGCTCTCCACTGCAGGGGAAAAATGGTCATGACCCACCTCTGTGTGGCATCCCCTCACATACCTGTATGTCGCCAACAGATCCCCTCTGAGTCTCCTCTTCTCCAGGCTGAAGAGACCCAGTTCCCTCAGTCTCGCCTCATACCCCATCCCCTGCAAACCGGCCACCAACCTTGTGGCCCTACGCTGCACTGACTCTAACCTGGCTTTATCCTTCCTGTAATGAGGGGCCCAAAACTGAGCACAATACTCCAGTTGAGGGTGCACCAGAGTTGTATAGAGTGGCAGTAATACCTCTCTCGATCTAGAAGCCACACTTCTGGCTATGCAACCAAGGGTGGCGTTCGCCCTCTTGACCACCACATCACACTGCTGACTCATGTTTAGCCTGCAGTCAACCAGTACCCCAAGGTCCCTTTCACAAGTGCTGCTCTTCAGCCACTTGTCCCCTATCCTGTACTTATGGCACCTATTCCTATGCCTGAAGTGCAAGACCTTGCACTTATCCACGTTGAACGCCATCCTGTTGTCTCCTGCCCACTTCCATAGTCTGTCCAGATCCTTTTGGACCTGGAGTACCTGCTCCTCAGTTGTGGCCACTGCCCCTGTTTTAGTATCATCTGTGAATCTGATCAGCAGAGTGGTCACCCCTCTTCCAGGTCACTGATGAAAAGACTGAACAGGATTGGTCCAAGGAATGAGATGTGGGGGACCCTGCTCGTCACTGTCTGCCATCCCGATGTTTCTCCAGTAATAGTAACCCTCTATAAGGCATTGCCTGCAGCCTCCTGCCCTTCCCACCCACAGTGCGCCCCTTTCCTACCTCTCCAAGGCCCCATTGTGTCCTCGGAGCAGCAGCTGCCACAGATTTCCCCAGGCTGGCTGGCAACAGCCCGGCTCTGAGGCCATGGGGATGTTGAGCTGGGGCTCCAAATAATCCTGCAGCCTTTGAGGCACCATCGCCAGCTGACAGGCTTTGGCCCCTGCAAGGTTTTCTTTTTGGTTTCCGGCCTGTTGTTCAGCTGGTTTCAATGGAGAAAGTCCCCATTTCTGTGCATATTAAAGCATGGAGCAGCATGTGTCTGAGCGAGTCAAATTCTGGAACTTGTGAGAATGTCTTGGAAAAAAGTGCTCCTCTTTGCATTCACATTCGGAATTGTGAGGGGGACATGTCCACACAAAACAAAATTTACATGTATCGCTACCCTAAAAACCTCTGATTTTCACCATTTTATTTTTCTAAAGCTCCAAGATAGTTCCTCTTTCCTCACTCCAGGAAACAATAACTCGTTATCAACAGTTGTCATTTCCATTCTTCTTTAGATGCAACTTAACACGAGGATGTCTTCTTTCCTTCCCTGTTCCCTTCATTCCATGCAGCTTCAAAACTACTCACATTGCAGATCTCAGATTGTGCAAATGAGCAGGGTTTCATTTCCTGCTGAAGGGATAACTATGGGGACGAGAAGAATCCATCTCACACACACAACACACACAATTTTACTCATCGTGTTGGCTTCCTTGAGTTTGTGGTTGAGAAGGAAGTGCTACATTCAGGCAGAGCATTTTAAATTGCCACTAAATGTCAACTCTATTTCCAGTTTGCAGTACAAGTATTTATACTGTAGAGGAGGAGTGGAAAGAATATTGGCTATCATAGCCTCTTGACCTGAAATACTAGGCAATGCAGGGGGACCTTTATCAGACATGGTTAACTTGGTAGCCCCATTCAAAATACTTATATACTGCTTTTCCAGGATGTCCAAACCAGTATGCAGTGACAGAAATGCAATTTGGATTTCACAATAAAGCACCATTCAACTGTGATGCCGTAGCATATTGAAAGCAATAATGCCAGTTCAAAGCCTAATGGGAAAAGTGCATTACCCTCCTTTCTGAAATTCTATGGAGATAGCATTGCTTACCAATTGAAGAGAGGAGAGGAGAGGAATTGGATGTAGTCTTTCCATGGCAAAACCATTGCTCTGTCATGATAGTGGCATATAAATGGTTTGAATAAATAAATAAACACAGCCCTTGCTTCAAATATAGGAAGCAACCTTTTTGCAGGCCATACCATTGGCTCAGCTGAATCAGTTTTTTCCACTCCAAAGGAACTGGCAGAAGTTTTTCCATGCCCAGAAGCTAGAGACTGAACCCATGGCCTTCCTTCATGCAAAGCCTGTGTACTGGAACTCGGGTGCAGCATCTTCTGGATGGAAATTGCTATTTTCAGTGCATCATTTTCCAAAACCGTAGGTACTTGTCCAATGGATGACCACACCGGACAGTTTGGAGGAAAGCATCGTCTTGCAATAGCAGTCAGGGTTGATCGTCTTGCAGTCCAAGCGACTTGCAGGATTTTTCGCCAGTGCTACAGTTCAAAGGCCTCAATTCTTCGGTGCTCAGTCTTCCTTATGGTCCAGCTTTCACAGCCATACATTGCAACTGGGAAAACCATAGCCTTGGCTATACGCACTTTTGTCAGCAGGGTGATGTCTCTGCTTTTTAGCATGCTGTCCAGATTTGCCATAGCTCTCCTACCAAGAAGCAAGCGTCTTTCAATTTCTTGACTGCAGTCCCCATCTGCGGTGATCTTGGAGCCCAGGAAAATAAAATCTGTCACTACCTCCATTTCTTCCCCATCTATTTGCCAGGAAGTGAGAGGACTGGATGCTATGATCATAGTTTTCTTGATGTTGTATTTCAAGCCAACTTTTGCACTCTCCTCCTTCACCTGCATCAAGAGGCTCTTTAGTTCCTCTTCACTTTCTGGC
>NW_025335440.1:2891828-2892708 GCF_004798865.1 Varanus komodoensis
CCATTTCTTCCCCATCTATTTGCCAGGAAGTGAGAGGACTGGATGCTATGATCATAGTTTTCTTGATGTTGTATTTCAAGCCAACTTTTGCACTCTCCTCCTTCACCTGCATCAAGAGGCTCTTTAGTTCCTCTTCACTTTCTGCCATGAGAGTGGTATCATCTGCATATCTGAGGTTGCTGATATTTCTCCCGGCAAGCTTAATTCCAACTTGTGATTCATCTAGTCCCACCTTTCTCATGATGTGCTCTGCATATAAGTTAAATAGGCAGGATGACAGCATACAGGCTTGCCAAATTCCTTTCTCCATTTTGAACCAATCTGTGGTTCTGTATCCAGTTCTCACTGTTGCTTCTTGATCCACATATAGGTTTCGCAAGAGACAGATAAGATTGTCTGGTACTCCCATCTCTTTAAGGACTTGCCACAATTTATTGTGATCCAGACAATCAAAGGCTTTAGCATAGTCAATGAAGTAGATGTTTTTCTGGAACTCCATAGCTTTCTCCATGATCCAGTGTATGTTGGCAATTTGATCTCTAGTTCCTCTCCCTCTTCGAAATCCTGCCTGTACTTCTGGTAGTTCTCGGTCCACATACTGCAGGAGCCTAGCTTGTAGGATTTTGAGCATAATTTTGCTAGCATGTGAAATGAGTGCAATGGTGCGGTAGTTTGAACATTCTTTGGCATTGCCCTTCTTTGGGATCGGAATGTAAACTGACCTTTTCCAATCCTGTGGTCACTGTTGAGTTTTCCAGGTTTGCTGTCACATTAAGTGTAGCACTTTTACTGCATCATCTTTTCAGATTTTGAATAGCTCAGCTTGAATACTGTCACCTCCACTAGCTTTGTTGTTGCTCAGACTTCCTAAGGCCCATTA
>NW_025335440.1:2892808-2905494 GCF_004798865.1 Varanus komodoensis
GCGGTAGTTTGAACATTCTTTGGCATTGCCCTTCTTTGGGATCGGAATGTAAACTGACCTTTTCCAATCCTGTGGTCACTGTTGAGTTTTCCAGGTTTGCTGTCACATTAAGTGTAGCACTTTTACTGCATCATCTTTTCAGATTTTGAATAGCTCAGCTTGAATACTGTCACCTCCACTAGCTTTGTTGTTGCTCAGACTTCCTAAGGCCCATTTGACTTCACATTCCAGGATGTCTGGCTCGAGGTCAGTGACCACCCCATCGTGGTTATCAGGGACGTTAAACTCTTTCTTGTATAGTTCTGTGTACTCTTGCCACCTCCTTAATTTCTTCTGCCTCTGTTAGGTCCCTGCCATTTTGGTCCTTTATCATGCCCATCTTTGCATGAAACATTCCCTTCATATCTCCAATTTTCTTGAAGAGATCTCTGGTCCTCCATATTTCATTGTTTTCTTCTATTTCTTTGCACTGTTCATTTAAGAAGGCATTCTTATCTCTTCTAGCTATTCTTTGGAGTTCTGCATTCAAATGGGTGTAGCTTTCTCTTTCTCCCTTGCCTTTTGCTTCCCTTCTTTCCTCAGCTATTTCCCTTCTTTCCTCAGTAAAGCTTTCTCAAACAGCCATTTTGATTTCTTTCATTTCTTTTTCTTTGGGATGGTTTTAGTTGCTACCTCTTGTACAGTGTTGCGAACCTCCGTCCATACTTCTTCAGGCACTGTGTCTATCAGATCTAATTCCTTAAATCTATTTATCACCTCTACAGTATATTCATTGGGAATACGATTTGGCCTAGTGCTTTTTCTTACTTTCTTCAATTTAAGACAAAGTTTTGCAAAAAGAATCTCATGATCTGAGCCACAGTCAGCTCCTGGTCTTGTTTTTACTGACTGGATAGAGCTTCTCCATCTTTGACTGCAGAGCACATAGTCAATCTGATTTCTGTGTTGACCATCTGGTGATGTCCATGTGTAGAGTCGTCTCTTGGGCTCTTGGAAAAAAGTGTTTGCTATGACCATCATATTCTCTTGACAAAATTCTACCAGCCTGTGCCCTGCTTCATTTTGTACTCCAAGGCCCAACTTGTCTGTTATTCCAGTTATCTTTTGGCTTCCTACTTTAGCATTCCAATCCTCCATGATGATAAGGACATCATTTTTGGGTGTTAATTCTAGAAGGTGTTGTAGGCCTTCATAGTACTGGTCAACTTCAGCCTCTTCAGCACCAGTGGTTGGGACATAGACTTGGACTATTGTGATGTTGGTTTGCCTTTGATTCGAACTGAGATTGTTCTGTCATTTTGGAGATTGTATCCCAGCACTGCTTTTCCTACTCTTTTATTGACTATGAAGGCTACTCCATTTCTTCTGAGGGATTCTTGCCTGCAGTAGTATACCTGATGGTCATCTGAATTAAATTCACCCAATCCTGTCCATTTGAGCTCACTGATTCCTAAAATGTCAATGTTCAGTCTTGTCATCTCTTGTTTGACCACATCCAGCTTGCCTTGATTCATGGATCTTACATTCCAGGTTCCTATGGAGTATAGATCTGTATAGCATCGGACTCTCCTTTCACCACCAGATACATTCGGAACTGAGTGACCTTTCGACTTTGACCCAGTCACTTCATTCTTTTGGGTGCTACTAGTACTAGCCCTCTGCTCTTCCCCAGTAGCATAATGGACACTTTCCAACCTGAGGGGCTCATCTTCTGGCATTATATCTTTTTGCCTTTTGGTACTGTCCATGGGGTTTTCACGGCAAAGATACGGGAGTGGGTTGCCATTTCCTTCTCCATTGGAACACCTTTTTTCGGAGCTCTCTGCTATGACCTGTCCGTCTTGGGTGGCCCTGCATGGCATAGCTCATAGCTTCATTGAGCTGCGCCACGACAAGGCAATGATCCATGAAGGGGCCTTGCAACATACCAGTGGGTTAATGGACCTGGTTTAGTGACATTTTTGCTCACTCTTACAGTTCCCATCATTCTTGGCCTCTCATGAGATCAAAGGAGAGAGAAGAAAATAGCTGACTATCCTTGTTCTCTATGACCCACACAAGCACCCTAGAAGCAGCTGGTTACACCCACTGTACCTGGATTGCAGCAAGGATAAGGATCCCTGGTCTTTAGAGAGATGCAGTCTTCATGGCTGGATCAGGAGCTTGCAGACAAGGTGCATCACAGGAGAACACGGGGTTCTAATTGGCTGGCCCCTGGAGAGGATACCTTTTGGAAAGACCTGCCTTGAGTTACTGCTCAGCTTGAACTAAAAGATTTGCAGCAATCAGGGCCATTTCTTTCCCCCATCCTTTAAGGTAGGTCATTCATGTGGAGCCTTTATCTCTGGTGACTACAAAGAACTATTGCCTGCACCCTGTGCCAGTTGGTTGTCTGCTGTCAGTTGGAATATCTGACATTTTCCCTCCTGGCATTTTGCCTGCATCACAGCCAGGATCAGTGGAGCACAAGGTAAACAGAGTGGCAGGTGCCGGACTCTTGATGGGACCACACTCAGATGTTGTGGGGCAGAACTAGTACCACCCAGGTTTTATGGAGCGTAACTGCATAAGCATGGCCAAGAGTAGGTTATGATGGTGATGTAGTCCAAGGCCTCTGATTGACACCATGTTGCAGCAGAGAGATTGGACTGAGGATGCTTGGGCATGAGTTTTTTTCAGGGTAGAAGCCCGATCAGCTTGTAGTCAGGCCACCACTAGGAATCCTGTCAATGTATTTGGCTTCTTCCAACTTGAGGTAACCTGTTTTCTCGGAGCCCATTCACGTGACCATGATTAAGACTGTACAACACCTTCCTAAGAAATGTTGGATGTATTGAAACTATTCCAGTGTCCCATTCAATTCCTTAGATGTTTTGCCGAACGAGCAAACTCCCAAATCTCTCTAAATGTTTGCCCTTTGGTTGAAATTCTGGTGGAAACTGTATATATTATGCTACTCTGTTTTGGGCTTTAAAAGTACTAAGTATTTCTAATTTTTGGAGCACTAGTTAACCCAAGACTGTGACCTGAGATATATACATCATCTCAATATCTATCGACAGCACTCCTCCAAATAAAACATCCAGGGGGGGGGGCATAGAAAACAAAGCAAAAAAATGCACAAGGTTAATCGCATCTTTCTTGGCCCCAGCAGCAGCCAATGTTGCCAATGTCTGTATTAACCCTGTGGCATTTACCATGGCTTTGACACCTCGCATGGTATCCTTCAGCTCCCTGTCAGCCCATCGCCCCTGCATACAATGGGAGACGAAAAGGCATCAATCAAGATTTAGTATTATTTCAGTGCCTGACAGCTGTTATAACTTCCACTGGGCTGAAAATGCCAGCAAGAGAAACACGTCATTACGGAGGAGGTTAATAAACTCTTCAAGTGCTTCTGAGTCAGGGAAGTGTCTGCTTGATAACCCCATTATCTTACTTCTTAGATAAACCTTATCTGCTTGGAGGCTTCCTTGGCCTATCATGTCTTAGGAGGTGGCAAAAATATGCCCAGCTCATGCTTTGTCCAACCAGTCCACCAAGACTACCTGCTGTCCTTTTGCTAGCAGAAAGAGTGGGCTGCCCCTTTCTCTTTCTCCCTTGCCTTTTGCTTCCCTTCTTTCCTCAGCTATTTCCCTTCTTTCCTCAGTAAGGCTTCCTCAGACAGCCATTTTGATTTCTTTCATTTCTTTTTCTTTGGGATGGTTTTAGTTGCTACCTCTTGTACAATGTTGTGAACCTCCACCCAAACTTCTTCAGGCACTGTGTCTATCAGATCTAATTCCTTAAATCTATTTGTCACTTCTACAGTATATTCATTGGGGATACGATTTGGCCTAGTGCTTTTTCCTACTTTCTTCAATTTAAGACAAAGTTTTGCAAAAAGAATCTCATGATCTGAGCCACAGTTAGCTCCTGGTCTTGTTTTTACTGACTGTATGGCGCTTCTCCAACTTTGGCTGCAGAGTACATAGTCAATCTGATTTCTGTGTTGACCGTCTGGTCATGTCCCTGTGTAGAGTCATCTCTTGGGTTGTTGGAAAACAGTGTTTGCTATGACCTTTTGCTAAAAGGTGAGCAAGCTAGACAGGACACAGAGGTGGGGCAATTTCTCGGCGTATGAACCAACACTTGTGTTATCTGATGGGGACAGCAAATCAGCGTTTCTGGGAGGAGAGGATGCTCTGTCTATAAACCCCACAGACCTAGTGCAATGACATCTTTCCACAGTGGACATGGCAACTTGCATCCATTGACCAACCAAGAGCTGGAGCCCTGCATCCTCACAGAAGGCTTCCCTTTATGTTCTGAAGCACAAGCTTTTCAAAATGGCGCCTCCTTGGGAAAATACAGTGGTACCGTGGCTCATGAACTTAATCCGTTCCAGGACTCTGGTTATGACCCAAATTGGTCATGAGCCAAATTAAATTTCCCCGTAAAGGTCAATGTAAATAAGGTCAATCCGTTCTGTAACTATTTTTTAAATCAGAAATATGTGAAGCAAAGTGACAAAGAACAACAAAGATTGTGGCCATCTCCCAGCCCTTTGCTCAAATTATAGAACACATTCTCCAGCTTGGAGCCCACATTGCAGGCCATGGAAAGTTTGGGGAATTTGTGCTGAATTTTTATTGGTCTCTTTCAAGACAGAGTTGTGAACTTGCTTAAATAAAAAGGCGCATCCCGTGATATTTGGAAAGCAAGACCCTGTGGAATGCAGATGAATAGCCATTATAAGAATGCTTTTGATGCAAGGTAGCTATTGATTATTTAATGGTTTGGTAAATACCACAGAGAGGCAGAGTAATTACTCAATTTATGCTGTCTTTTCAACCTGTGGAAGTGGTGGGTTAAGCGACTTTGTACAATTCATGGCCACAGAACACCTTCTGTATGTATGTATTTATGTATTTATTTATTACATGAATTGCACTGGGAACTCAGAACTGCACAGACTCAGAGCTTAGATTGCTTTCAAGCCTGTGTTCAGTCCAGAGGGGGCAAACGGGAGCAATCCTGGGGCAATTCATTTCAGGAATGCACCAGAATGAATCTCTTGTACAACCCTGCAGCAACAGGGACATTGGAAGTAATGGAAGCCAGAGGACCCTCCTTCCCCTTCCATTTGCATCCTTCCTGGCCCAGACCCCAAGAGATGCTGCCCTTCAGTACTGGCTACTGCTAATGCCAGTCCACGGCTCTTCTGGGTAGGTGGGAGAGAGCCCTGGGGGATCCTTCTCCACCTGCTATTATAAGCTGAGCTGGCAAAGACCACAAAGGGGTTGATGGTGCCCAGTTTGGGATGCAGCAAAGCACGATGAGCTTAGCAGTTCTGCAGCCTGAAGCCTCTTGAAGAACTGGGCAACGAGCTGAATTAGGCAGCCCACCTTGAGGACTTCAGTGAGGGACCGAGGGCTGCCTTATACCTGCTGGTGTCCTTATTTTTCTCATACTTGCTCTTTTCCAGACTGCAAGAACAGGGGGCCAATGCCTTCCAGAAACCTGAGAGGTTATCCCAGCAGTGACACGCCAGTGAGATCCTGTCCAGTCTTTTGCAGAAGACAACAAACTGTTGACCATGACCATATGCAAGTCCTGGTTGGGGATCGCAAGGTAAATTAGAGTAGCAGCATTTCCATGAGTAAGCTTCTGCTCAGCAGCTGTGCTGCAACACCACTAAACTGTCTGCATTCTCAAATTAAGTTAGAAACTGAAAAAAAAGCTTTTACAAGGACACCATCCTATGCCTGGTAACAATATTTGAAGGAGTGGGTAGAGAAAATTTTCTTCTGAGAATACACTAAAGGCATGATTTGTTCACTTAGATGTGGGTGGTCTATTGGCACCATAGGAAACCCAAGGAAATGCACAAGCCAGCAGCTGGTGTACAATCTGGAACCATTTCTTCTGGAGAAAGGCAATGATTAAGTGGGAGATGAAAAGTAATACGGAATCGGAGCCCTAATTCTGCTCTGAATGCAAGCAGCAGGAATGTTACACCAAAATATTAAAACCCGGTGCATCTCAGCTTAAAAGATTTAAAATCCTATAAATACAAATAAATTAACAATTAAAATGAGTTTTAAATAAAAAGGTCTTAGCCTGGCACCGAAAAACAAATAACGATGGCGCCAGGCGGACCTCTCCGGGGATCACATTCCATAGATGGGGCGCCACCGCAGAGAAAGCCCTCCTCCAGGTACTCACCTTCCTAATATTATTCACAGAGGGTTCCTGGAGAAGGGCATCTGTTGCCGAGCTCAAGGGGCGGGAGGGCATATATGGACGCAAGTGTTCCTTTAGATACCCAGGTCCCAAGCCATTGAGGGCTTTATAGGTCATAACCAACACCTTGACTTCAATCAGACTTCAATCGGGAGCCAGTGAAGCTGGCAGAGAACTGGGGTTATATGAGAAAAATGCCCAGTCCCCATCAGCAGCCTGGCAGCTCTATTCTGCACCAACTCCAAGTATCTGGACCTTCTTCAAGGGTAGCCCCATGTAGAGCACGTTACAGAAATCTAATCGGGAAGTTACCAACACGTGTGACACTGTCACCAGGCAGTCGTTCTCCAGGAAGGGACGCAGCTGATGGATCAGCCAAAGCTGAAGGAAGGCGCTCCTCGCCACCTCCATCACCTGAGCTTCTAGAGACAGCTCAGGGTCGAGGAGCACTCCTAAGCTGCGAACCCTGTCCCTCAGAGGGAGTGCAACCCCATTTAGGACAAGGCCCAAGTCCCCCATCCTGAGGCCCAAACCACCCACCAACAGGACCTCTGTCTTGTCTGGATTGAGCTTCAGTTTATTGGCCCTCATCCAGCCCATTACCTTGGCCAGGCACTGGTTCAGCACAGCCACTGCCTCACCTGGATTGGTTGAAAATGAGAGGTAGAGCTGGGTATCATCAGCGTACTGATGATTCCACAGCCCACACCTCCTGATGACCTCTCCCAGCAGTTTCATGTAGATGTTGAACAGCAAAGGGGACAAAATGGATCCCTGCGGTACTCCATGGCATAGCTGCCATGGCGCAGAGCCATAGTCCCCCAGCACCACCTTCTGAAATCGGCCATTGAGATAGGAGCGGAACCACTGCAAAGCAGTGCCTCCTACTCCCAGTCCCGGCAGCCTATCCAGAAGGATACCATGGTCGATGGTCTCGAAGGCGGCTGAGAGGTCCAGGAGGACCAACAGGGACGCGCTCCCCATCCCTCTCCCTGCATGGTGTTGAGCATGTGCCCCAGGTTGTGACGCTACCCTAGCCCCAGGGGCTGCTGGCTTTCCTCAACAGGCCATGGACGCTTCCCGTCTCTGCAGGGAGTCAGCCAGGGCTGCCACGGTGCCTCCTGACCCTGTTGTGCCTGCTGCTCTGACACTCAGCTCCCAACTCTCGCTCCTCCACTTTTGAGGAGTCTGCTATGGGGGTGAAACCCAGTTCAGTCCAGCAGATTTTGCCCACCATCCCTCTGCTGGTCTTTATTCAATCTGTAACAAGCTGATTCAATGCATAGTTTCTGGTAGGGGTTTTGTTTTTGTTCATTTGTTGCTTTTTGCCATCTTTTCCCCCTGGGTCTTTTAATTTGCCTATTTGGAGCAGTGATTCAATTGGATTCAATTTGATTCTTTCGGTCTGCAACTGTACCTGTTGGCTTCCTCACCCGACACAGTCACCCCTTCCCTCGCAAGGATTCTTGCCAAGTTCATCATCTCCAAGACTACTCTGGCCTGCCAGAGCCATATTCCATGCTTGGCAAAGAACGTGTCAATCTCATCTGCCACTTCAGCAGTTCCTGTGTGAAGGTGGGGGGCTGAAAAATCCTTTGACGAAGAGAGAATATGGCTCTGCAGGGCCTAATGAGGTGGTGTGCAGAGAAGACGAAGCTGACAAGGATATTTACAGGAGAGGATTATGCCTCTGTGGAACTGCGTAGCCGACAGGGCGCACGCTGTGAAGTACACTGCAAAATCCTGTTGGGCTTACACAGAACAGATCTCCCAGCACTGCGCGTGCCTTGGACAGTATAGTGAGAATATTGGTCCATGGGCCAGCCTGGAGAACTGCTAATCTTCCAGATGTGCTGGAGTTGGAGCCCTGTCAGCACCAGCTAGCACAGCCAACGCTAGGAGTTTGCGTCCAGTGATACCTGGGGAACTGGTTCCCCAACCCGGCTTCAGTGATGGTATTAAGTTCAAGAGATGGTGGACCATGAACAGAATGGAAGGAACTATAATCTTAGTTTTCCATTCTTATGATCACTGAAGTTCATAACCACAAACTCTGAATGACAAAGCTGGGCTTTTCAGAATATCGCCAGACTTTCTGCATGTGAAGTGAAACTGGATCATCTTTTTTTTTCAGGTAAGAGCCCCCACTAGGGATCACAGCCCTTTCCCCACTGACACATTTGCTGAGGAAGCAGAGGATTCTGGGTATTCTTGTGTTTGTGTGTTTTTGTTTAGTCGCAAAGTCATGCCTGACCCATCACAACCCCATGGACAACACTCCTCCAGGCTCTCCTGTCCTCCACCATCCCTCAGAGTCCACCCAAGCTCACCCCCACTGCCTCAGTGACCTCTTCTAGCCACCTCATCCTCTGCCGTCCCCTTCTCCTTTTGCCGTCAATCGTTCCCAGCATCAGGGTCTTCTCCAGTGAGTGGGGTATTCTTAGGATCCACCAATGCCCCAGAAAAGAATAGCATCACTTGCCTATCTCAGGTACCCTCCGGATATGTTGGTATGCAAGTCCCAGCATCCCCAAGACATCTGGTTGGAGAGCACTTGACTGAAGAAGCCTAGAATCATGGTCCTGCCTGTCTGGTCCCTTGCTTGCCAAAACACACCCCGTGTTTTCCTGCAGTTCTATAGTTCATGCTGGTGGGGGAACAGCCACATGAGTGGCATTTCAGGGCAGCTTCTGCACCATGACCGATCTTCTCATTGAGGAACCCTAATCACCTTTGGAGGAACCCAAAAATGGCTGAGGGTGCCGTTGGGAAACTCCACACTGCGGGAAAGCAGCAGCCACATGGAGCCATTCAAGGCCTGAGCGGAGCGAAGACATGGTCAGGGAGAGCAACCAGCCTCTGCCCCTCCCCATCGTCATGTCCACTGCCCACCACTCATGGAGGGTGGCAGTCCCAAGCAGGCAACGTGCTGCATCTTCAGTAGCTCTTCACACAAAGCCGGACACCGATTTCCCAGCGCCCGGCCTCAGATGGAGAGCTTCTACAGAGAGAGGATATGGAAGAGTCCGTCCCCGAGAGAAGATGATGCATGTCTTGATGGCAAGGGCTTTCGCACAGCCCCTCTTACTGCATGCCTGTTTTGTTCAGGGATAGAACGTGAGAGTAGGGTGACCACTGTAACAACACTGAGGCAGAGGATGGCAGCAAAGCAAGCTAAACGTTGCCGGCACCTTCTCCATTCGCTGCTGCAGCTCTTCACACAAAGCCGGACACCGATTTCCCAGCGCCCGGCCTCAGATGGAGAGCTTCTACAGAGAGAGGATATGGAAGAGTCCGTCCCCGAGAGAAGATGATGCATGTCTTGATGGCAAGGGCTTTCGCACAGCCCCTCTTACTGCATGCCTGTTTTGTTCAGGGATAGAACGTGAGAGTAGGGTGACCACTGTAACAACACTGAGGCAGAGGATGGCAGCAAAGCAAGCTAAACGTTGCCGGCACCTTCTCCATTCGCTGCTGCATCACCAGCCAGCGATTAGGTCCATCCCTGAGGCCACCCCAA
This sequence comes from Varanus komodoensis, assembly GCF_004798865.1. Classification (NCBI taxonomy): domain Eukaryota; kingdom Metazoa; phylum Chordata; class Lepidosauria; order Squamata; family Varanidae; genus Varanus; species Varanus komodoensis. The sequence continues at coordinate 2,902,554 of NW_025335440.1, forward strand.
GCCATTCATTGACTCCACGCACAGTCTTTAAAACATTTTTACCACTTCCTCTCCTCTGCTCCGATTGGTGCTGCAATGGAGCTCCTTGGAATCTGTCCCTTGTCAGTTTGCAGCCTTCCTCTTCGGACAGCCACGGAATGAAGTCTGTGCGACTGGCCACCCGTCTCATGCCTCATGCAGCACAAACAAGGTCTGTGGGAATGTGCGCAGCACCCCTGCAGGGCTCAGATCCTGGGGATGCCGCATGAAGACCTGCCACTTTGTCTCAGACTGACGGCTGCAACGAAGCAGAGAGGAGTCTGGTAAGCGAAGATAGTATTAGCGGTAGTATCTCAGGCTGCAGGTAGGCAGTTGGGCAATTGATCCAAGTGACCCTCCCAGCTGTCAGAACCCAGCCGCACGGGAAGAAGGTCTCTCATTTCCCTGATGTGCTGGTTTCCCAGCTGCATTGGACACTTACCCAGACTATTCCCCATTTGTGCCCAAGTCTGGGGTTTCAAAGCCCTACTGTTTCATTTTCAAGGGGGTACTTGGAGCACACCTGCCATCACGACTTCCAGAGGCATCTGTCACTGCAGCCTGAATGCAGATGATGATTCAAGTGACAATCCCATGCACACTTACCTGGAAGTAAAGCACACTGAACTCTACAGAACTGACTTCTGAGTGGACCAGTACAGACTAGTTTGGGAGAGGAGGCCTAGGCACAGTTGCGGAAAAGGGACAGGAAGGAGCATAGCTGGAAAGGCTCTCAAAACCAAAGCAATAGTAGAGCATTGTAGACCAATCTGCAGTTCGGAATACGAGAGAGTGATAGAGAGAGCGAGGGCACAATAGACTGCAGAAAAATCTAATAAACTAGTCATGAAAAATGCAACGGGAAGAATGTACATACGGACTCTGTGATAAACACAAAGAATGATGACTCAAAATAACTAACATCTGGATGCACCTTTCAAGAATATGATGAACGATTGGCTATTACGACGCTTTTATGAGCATATTTTTCAATTTTGCAAGCACCGGCCCCAGTGAGTGTGGAGAATGAGGTCTCCCTGCTTGTGTGTATATCGTAAGTGAAAGGTATGTGGCCATTAACACTGATCCCAGAGGTTGCCATGAAACCAGGGAATGATATAAAATGTTATCTCTCTTTGCTCCATCATTGCAATAAAAATGCTGTTTTAATAAAGTGGGAGGGAGGGAGGGAGGGAGGGAGGCGCACTTTTCATCTATTCGCAAGGGAGTTTTCTACCTCATCGCCAACTTAATTTTTTCCCTGGCCTTTGCTTTAAAGCTATTAGAGTGAGTAGTTCAAATTCATTGAGAAAACAGAACTTAAAAGTCTATTTGGGACTCCGGGAAATGGTCTCAGAGACCAGGTTTTTACTCCTAGAATTTGGAATGCCTCTTGCACAGTTGTGCAATTGCAATTGTAAGGATTTGGATGTGTATCTAGGGGGTGCAGAAAATCAGGAGTAGGGTCCAAATCCTCAAATGGCAACACCCCTTTCTCAGGACCACCAACTGTTTGATAGCTTCCTGACTTTTGAACAATGCTTTTTCCTTTCTACCTGGTGTTCTAGGCTCCTTCCAACTGTGTGAGTCTTTGATCCCTTTACCCTTGCCCTCCCCACCCACAGCACAAAAAACGGGTCCCCTGAAAGTTGCTTCAAAAAGGAATTCTGCCATCTGGATGAAAGAGGTCTGAACCCCAGCTTATGTAAAAGAATACGCATTGCTAGGGTCGAGGCAATCTTGCCAGAAATCTGTCGCTCTTCAGTCTGCAGAATTGTCCACAACAGGGACAATCAAGTGCTGAGGCACCACCATTTCTTTCAGGACCACCCAGAGCTTCTCATCTATGCAGTCAAAGCCTTTGCTGTAGTCCATGAAGCATGCACTGGTTTCTTCTGAAAATCCTTAGTATGCTTGAGTAGCCAGTGAACTTTTGAGATAAGATCCAAAATTCCTTTTCCTTTCAATAATCCAGCTTGCATGGCAGGCATTTCTTGATTCATACAAGGTAGAATTCTTTTTTTGCAACACCTTGAGTATTACTTTGCTGGCATGGGAAACTAGTGCATTGGTACTATAGTTCCTGCCATCCTTAGTATCTACTTTCTTGAGGGTGGGAATGTATAATGAGTGCTTCAACTTTTTATTAGGCTTAAATTGAAGAAAGGGAAAAGCACTAGGCCACTCAGGTATCATACCCTGATATCACCTAGGTATCATATCCCTGATGAACATACAGTAGAGGTGACAAATAGATTTAAGGAATTAGATCTGATAGACACAGTGCCTGAAGAACTATGGATGGAGGTTCGCAACATTGTACAAGAGGTAGCAACTAAAACTGTCCCAAAGAAAAGGAAATTCAAGAAATCAAAATGGCTGTCTGAGGAAGCTTTACAAATAGCTAAGGAAAGAAGGGAAGCGAAGGCAAGGGAGAAAAGGAAAGGCACACCCAATTGAATGCAGAATTCCAGAGAATAGCTAGAAGAGATAAGAATGCCTTCTTAAATGAACAGTGCACAGAAATAGAAGAAAACAATGGAATAGGGAGGACCAGAGATCTCTTCAAGAAAATTGGAGATATGAAGGGAACGTTTCATGCAAAGATGGGCATGATATAGGACCAAAATGGCAGGGACCTAGCAGAAAGAAGCAGAAGAGATTAAGAAGAGGTGGCAAGATTACACAGAAGAACTATACAAGAAAGAGCTTAACATCGCTGACAACCACAATGGGGTGGTCACTGACCTCAAGCCAGACATCCTGGAATGTGAAGTCAAATGGGCCTTAGGAAGTCTGAGCAACAGCAAAGCTAGTGGAGGTGACAGTATTCCAGCTGAGCTATTCAAAATCCTAGAAGATGATGCAGTAAAAGTGCTACACTCAATGTGCCAGCAAATTTGGAAAACTCAACAGTGACCAC
>NW_025335440.1:2905594-2916837 GCF_004798865.1 Varanus komodoensis
CATTTGACTTCACATTCCAGGATGTGAAGTCAAATGGGCCTTAGGAAGTCTGAGCAACAGCAAAGCTAGTGGAGGTGACAGTATTCCAGCTGAGCTATTCAAAATCCTAGAAGATGATGCAGTAAAAGTGCTACACTCAATGTGCCAGCAAATTTGGAAAACTCAACAGTGACCACAGGATTGGAAAAGGTCAGTTTACATTCCGATCCCAAAGAAAGGCAATGCCAAAGAATGTTCAAACTACCGCAGCATTGCACTCATTTGACATGCTAGCAAAGTGATGCTCAAAATCCTACAAGCTAGGCTCCTGCAGTATGTGGACCGAGAACTACCAGGAGTACAGGCAGAATTTCGAAGAGGGAGAGGAACTAGAGATCAAATTGCCAACATACGATGGATCATGAAGAAAGCTAGGGAGTTCCAGAAAAACATCTACTTCATTGACTAAAGCCTTTGATTGTGTGGATCACAATAAATTGTGGCAAGTTCTTAAAGAGATGGGAGTACCAGACCATCTTATTTGTCTCTTGAGAAACCTATATGTGGGTCAAGAAGCAACAGTGAGAACTGGACACGGAACCACTGATTGGTTCAAAATTGAGAAAGGAATTTGGCAAGCCTGTATGCTGTCATCCTGCCTATTTAACTTATATGCAGAGCGCATCATGAGAAAGGTGGGGCTAGATAAATCATAAGTTGGAATTAAGCTTGCTGGGAGAAATATCAACAACCTCAGATATGCAGATGATACCACTCTCATGGCAGAAAGTGAAGAGGAACTAAACAGCCTCTTGATGAGGGTGAAGGAGGAGAGCGCAAAAGTTGGCTTGAAACTCAACATTAAGAAAACTATGATTATGGCATCCAGTCCTCTCACTTCCTGGCAAATAGATGGGGAAGAAATGGAGGTAGTGACAGATTTTAGTTTCCTGGGTTTCAAGATGGGGATGGGGAAGATGGGGACTACAGCCAAGAAATTAAAAGACACTTGCTCCTGGAGAAGAAAACTATGGCCAATCTAGACAACATATTAAAAAGTAGAGACATCACCCTGCCAACAAAAGTGTGTATAGTCAAGGCTATGGTTTTCCCTGTTGCAAAGTATGGCTGTGAAAGTTGGACCATAAGGAAGGCTGAGCGCCAAAGGATTGAGGCCCTTGAATTGTGGTGCTGGAGGAGACTCCTGCGAGTCCCTTGGACTGCAAGGCAATCAAACTGGTCAGTCCTCGAGGAGATCAACCCTGACTGCTCTCTAGAAGGCCAGGTACTGATGATGAAACTCAAATACTTTGGCCACCTAATGAGAAGGAAGAACTCCCTGGAGAAGAGCCTAATGCTGGGAACAATAGATGGCAAAAGAAGAAGGGGACGACAGAGGATGAGGTGGCTAGATGGGGTCACTGGGGCAGTGGGTGTGGGCTTGGGTGGACTTCAAGGGATGGTGGAGGACAGGAAGGCCTGGAGGAATGTTGTCCATGGGGTTGCAATGGGTTGGGCACAACTTCGTGACCAAGAGCAATTCTAATTTGGATTCTAATTTGGATTCTTACTCTAATTTGGATTCTACCTATTCAGTCATGGCAGCTTGGAATAGTTGTATTGATGCCCCATCTACTCTAGGTGCCTTCCAAGCAGCTTTAACTACACTTTCTAATATTGCTAGTGCTTCACTTAGGACTCCTTCTTGAAGGAATATATCATATTTTTTAACAACAACAATATCCATTTTGATTTACATTTTTCTTGTTTTGGTGTTATTCACAGTAAAAAATATGCTAGGAAAACCAATTTATCAACAAGGTCAGAAGCACCAATTCCAGTAGAAATCTTTGGGGAAGCATCTTTTAAACATCTCTTCTATGTGAGAAGTGTTCACACATTCATAATCTCTGACTTATCTTCTTTAACCAGTTAGCTCTCCTATCCCGTGTCTTGTTTCAGCAGCTTCAGTGGTCTGCACTCAGCTTCCAGACATAATCTGGAGTACAGGGTGCAACCCGAAAAGCCCTTTATGGCCTGAAACCAAAGACTTGAAGGAACTCCTTTTCCTACCTAAGCTGAGTCTTGTTTTGAGATTCTTCTGGAGAGGCAGTTCATTCAATACTGCTGCCTGGTAGTGTTCATAAATTGCACCTTCCCAAACTGGAGGGAGGGAACTGGTGGGGTGCCACAGGGCTAAGTCCTGGGCCCAGTGCTCTTCAACATCTGTATTAATGATTTAGAAGAGGAAGTACAAATAAAGATAATCAAATTTGCGGATGATACAAAACTGGGGTGAATGGTGAACACCTAGAAGCCAGAATGAAGATCCAGGGCAATCTTGATAATCTTGAACAATGGGCTGAAAGCAAGAGAATGAGATTCAGGAAGGACAAGTGCCAAGTCCTTCACCTAGAAAAAAGAGACCAACTGCATTGATACCAGATGGGGAATACATGGCTTAACAGAACTGAAAAAGAAAAAGGTCTCAGAGTAATTGTGGGAAATAGGCTAAATATGAGCCAACAATGCAATGTAGCTACCAAAATGGCAACTGCATTAACAGAAGTACTACTTCCAAATCACAAGAAGTAGTAGTTCATCTATACTGCTCATTAGTCAGACCTCACCTGGAATACTGTGTCCAGTTCTGGGCACTAAGATTTAAGAAAGATGTAGAAAAATTAGAAAGGGTCCAGAGGAGGGCAACAAAAATGATCCAGGGACTGGAAACAAAGCCCTATGAGGAGAGATTGAGGGAACTGGCCACGTTCAGCCTTGAGAAGAGAAGACTGAGTGACAACATATCTTTCTATAAGTACCTCCAAGGCTGTCACAAAGAGGAAGGTCAAGATCTCTTCTTGCTGATATTAGAGTGTAGGACATGAAATAATCAGTTCAAGTTGCGACAACCCAGATTCAACCTAATAGCCTTCATGGCCCCTTCCAACTCTACAATTCTATGATTCTATGAATTGTTAACTGCTTGGAGAGCTTTTACAATTGTGCAATGTAGAAATAAAATCTATAGATGAATACATTAAGTGGGAAATTGACAAGGACGTTTGACTGTCACCTATGACTTCAAAAGTGGAATCTTTTCTAAAAGATTTTAGGGTCAGCTAAAAAAGTTCAAAGAGAAAGTCAATAAGACTATATTTTACATGTGTCTCAAGAGAGCTAGGATGGTAGAACGTTTAAAGAGCTGGAAAGGGGCTTGGGAGACCCAGGTTCTGGTCCCCACTCAGCTCACGGAGTACTTTGGGCCAGTTGCAAACTCTCAGCCGAACTCTCTTGCAGGGTTGTTGTTGTGAGGATAGGATGGAGAAGAAGAGGAGAATTCTGTGATCTTTCTTGTGTTCCTTGCAAGAAAAAAAGTGAGATGCATGAAACACTCCTTGAAATTAATCAAGTTGGGGTTCTGCACACCACATGATCTATGTTCATGGTGCCCTCTCAGGGTTTTGGAAAAAATGAATTCCTGAGCCAAGGCCCAAGGGTAAGATTGAAAGAATCCAAAATTTGTCATGCTCAAAAACAGAGTCAGAACCCTAGGATCCCCTCTGTAACATGATAGACATTATTTACTTGGATTTGCAAGAAGGCTCCCAAGCAAACTTATCAGTCATTGATTGATTGATCTGATTTATATTTCTCCCTTAGACCAAGAAAACGGCCCTCAAAATGGCTTATCCGACAGTTAGAACCATAGAAACAGAGTGAGTCAGAAGGGTCCTCCTGGGCCATCTAGTTTGACACCTGGCTCCAGCTGGCTGCACTCATGACATGCCTACCATGTGCATGTCCAGCCTGTCCTTGACACCATTGGTGAATGGGGCCTCAACCACCTCCCAGGGAAGCCCATTCCATACCCTTGGGGACTGAACCATCAGGAAGTACTTCCTGGCATCCATCCTGAATCTTGGTTCCCTGAGCTTTGCTCCATTGGAATGCATCCAATTAGAACGTGTATTGGAACTTTTTACAAACCACTGACCTAAATGCTACTCCTTGCCATTAAATGCTCATAAATGCCATTAAATGTCAGGAGGAAGAGGACAGTCTTAACCTGGCATAGAAAACAGGACTGGTACCAGGTGGCTTCAGTAGAGAAATCGTTGAATAAACAAGGGCCTGCTGCTGAGAAGGCCTTCACATTTGTTGTCGCCCTCTGATCTTCTTTGGAGGGGGTGCAGAGAGGAAAGCTCTCAGGTGTTGACTGTAGCAGTCAGGTAAACTCCGACTGGGAGAGGCTCTCCTTCAGGTGTATCTGTCCCACGTAGTACAAGGCCTGATAGGTTAAAAGCAGCACACAGAATTGAGCTCAGAACCATAGAGGCAGGGAGCACATGTGAGCAAGAACTGGTTTACATCTTCCAACTTTCAGGTCCCAGTTCTTAGTCTAGTTGCAGCATTTTGTACAAGTTACAGCTTCTGAACCATCTTGAAGGGCAAACCCACTTGCACTAAATCAGATATGTTAGCAATGTGGTCACTGTTCCAATCTCTTCATATTCCACACTGGGACTTGGGCACCATTTAGGATTAATTACAGGATTACCTCCCCTTTGATCAGTTTAATGAACAACTGTTATGTAGAATAGTAATTTACGATAGAGATTTAGAAATGCTTCCTGTCTTGTGGCCACAGCACATATGCAGGCTATAGTCTTATGCGTGCTGGGACAGAAGAAGTCAGCGTGTGGAATGCTGGGTGTCTTTCTAATGTCCAAATATGTCCGGATTGCCTTTATTACAACCATCTTTCTCATTAGAATTCCCCTACTCACCATCATCTGAGCATTTTTGTTGGGCGGATGATAGCTTGTTCCCAGCACTGAATTATTTTTGCCCTTGGTATTTCATATTCTGTACTTTCAGTCCCAAAGGGGCTACAGGATATATGGCTTCCCCCACTCCCCTCCACACACAAGAAGTTTTGCTAATTGTATTAAAACTTGTCCATGCATGCAAAGAGAGTCTGCATATTCAGCTGACATTTTGCTTTTAGCAAAATCTGTTGGCTTTAAAATCATGGGCAGCTACCTTCAACCTCTAGAAATGTAATTTTTCTAATCTTATCAGCACCCTTTTAGCTTTCCTCAGATGTTCCACATGAGTAGGATCCTCTAACTTGCTCTGAATTTAGAGTTAAATGCAGAATTTTAGTGACCACATGACATGCTTGGAAAACGATCTGTCATTTAAACCATCTGCTATCTTGTGGAACTTTTGAAAATGCCATGCCCAAATCAGTCTTCCTCTTTTCCTGACTTGGAAAATGTTCACACACACACTTTCGCCTGCATCACTATATTCATCATTTTAGAAAACAGGTTCATGTAAAAGTGATAAATTGCACCCCACACATCTTGAGTCCATATTCCCTGTGCTCATTAGTTTTATAAAAGGTCAAAGGTAAAGTTTTCCCCTTGATGTTAAGTCCAGTCATGCCTGACTCTAGGGGGCGGTGCTCATCTCCGTTTCCGAGCTGAGGGAGCCAGCGTTTGTCTGCAGACGGTCCCCATGGTCATGTGGCCGGCAGGACTAAGCACCGAAGTGCACGGAACGCTGTCACCTTCCCACCGAAGTGACACCTATCTATCTACTTGCATTTGTATGCTTTCGAACTGCAAGGTTGGCAGGAGCTGGGACAGAGTACGGGAGCTCCCCAAGCCTGTGTATTCGAACGGTGGACCCTTCAATCAATCAGCCCAGCAGCTCAGCAATTTAAACCACTGCGCCACCCACAGTCCCCATTAGTGTTAAACCTCCTCCTTATTTTAGGCACACCAGCCAAAATCCTCTACTTCTCTTCCACTGTCAGGGCAAGCTGCTTGGATGCCTGAGGTAAATATTGCACAGGAACACCTCACCCTTTAAAGGCATGCGCACACGCACACACACCCAGAGAGAGAGAGCCAGAGAGAGATTTTAATCTGAGATTCTGAGGAACAGGTGAAGACGCTTCTGAAGTTTCCCAGACTTTGCCTTGCTTTCCGGCTTGGCTAATTTCCTGGTGATGTGGAACCATTGCATTTAGGATTTCTGCATGATTCCTTCTCTATCTTCCCTGAAGTCTGTGCATGTGTTTTACTAGGCCCTTGACTGGTTTGTTTCCTCACCAGCTCTACTTCTTCGAGCGTTCAGGTGCATTGCTGAAACACGATGAAATGGCATTAGGATGGATTTCTCAAGATCCCTTTCCAGTGGTGCCTTAGTGAAATGAATAATAACATCCTGATCCATTGCAACCAATCATTATAATAAAAACCAATATAAAATACACATCTCTAATCAGCAGTCAAAATACAGGAGAATAAGAAGGTGTTAACCTGGCCCCGAAATATATAACATGCCGGTGTCAGGCACACCTCCCTGGAAGTTGATTCCATAGATGGGGCACCACTACTGAAAAGGCCCTGCCCTAAGATACAATCTTGTTTGTTCATTAAACATGGCTCTTTCTAGCCCGTTTGTGCAGGTTTTAAGCCTGCACAAATAGCAAGTATGTGTTTTCTAAAGGCTGTTCCACAGTTTTGGGAAGATCTTATCCAACTGAAAAGTTTGGTGCAGATGGTAGAAACTGAACAAATTCTGATGAAGAATGAACTAAAATCATTCTCTCATGCATTCCTACGCATCATTGGTGTGTCGCCTTTTTCGTGGGGCCCAGGAGCATCCCCCTCCCAATGGGAGACTAGGCAGCAAGACAGCTTATGGCCAGCCTGGCACCTGCGCAAGCTTGTCCCCAACCAATATCTCAGCCAACATCTTTCTTCAGTGCTGCCTCTCTAACCTGCCTTCAAGGTCGAGTAAAACTTTCCTCACAATCTGAACTCTGCCAGCACTTCTGCTCATTTCTCCCTGGCCGGTGCTTTGCATCACTCCCAACAACAAGGCTAGCTTTCCATTCCCCCAGTTTAGCAGCTGAATATCACACAGAGAGAGCCAAGTAGCTGCCTGGCAACTATTGCTGGGATTGCGGCCATGCTTGAAATCAGAAGAGCCATGACAGTGGCAAGTGGACCACTGAAACCAGATCTTGACAATGAAAGCCCCTTCTCCGTTTCATAGCTCATTGCAGGAAGCCAGTCCTACTACTGTGTGAAATGTTTATGCCAAAATCTTTTTGCAAGGTTGTCGTGCAACTACTCAGAAAACCAGGTTCAGCCACAGAACTCTCCAAAGAGTACTTGGATCTTTCAGCACAGAAAATGCCTTGCAGTCAGAGGCTGGGTGCTGCCTCTTTTCCCACCAATTCCAGATGACCGTGTGGTGATAAAGCTGCCCCCTGAAAGCAACAACAACATCCAGGCTCAGAGGAGAAAAAAAGCTTGTGCTTTCAAAGAGCTGCCCCCTTTAAAACTCAGCACATGCCCTCTGGCTGCTAGTTTATCTTCTAAAGCTGTGGTCCGATACTCAGTTACATGGACTGTGGCTAAGCCTTATTGATCCCAATGGGACTTACTTTGGAGTAAATACGCTAAGGATCTGTTCAGGAACTCTACACCACTACTGCTGTCAAATCTTCAAAGAAAGAGAGACTCAGCTTGCCGGACATGATGAGCCATGGTGGATTTCCATCCTTGCTTGCTGTGCCATCGCAAAGCAGTCATTGCATGGTGAGCTTGTTTACCGGAAACCAATGGTTGCTCTAAAGTTTCCCTTTAGGACAATTGCTCCTTGTATTGTTGGGACTCTGACAACACCATGGGAAGAAGCCCTGAACAAGAGACCTGGGTGCAAGAGAGTGCCACTGCCAGCTGTCTCAGCTGCCCCAGAACAATTATGGCCCGCTGTGAAGGGTCGGCGGGGCTCACATCTCCTGCAACAGCAGGGGTTGGACTCAATGGCCTTCGTGGCCCCTTCCAACTCTTCTATTCCATTATTGTATGATCCCACCTGGTAGCCAGCCAGGGGGATGCACTGTGGGGAGCAGAGACGATGAAGCCGGCTCCAGGGGCATCAACACCTTCGGCAACGGGGCATTGGGCAGGGGAGGCCTGCATGCAGCTGAGCCCTGGGCATCCAGGTGTGCAGGCGCTTTCCCAGGGAGGGAGCACCTGGGGAGGGGGCAGAGGCAGGACAACATCAGAGGGATAAAGAGGAGGCAGAGGAGAGCAGGGGAGGATGTGGAGGCCGACCTGGTGTGGGGAGAGAGGGGGAAGCGACAGCAGGCAGACAGAGGCAGAGGAAGAACAGTCCTCCAGGAGCAAAGAAGGAGCTGTACCCCTACAGTCTGGGGCAGAGCCAGGGATCTGAGGGTGGACACAACTCTCTTTTCGTGCCTGACGGCTCAGCAGAGATGTCAACTCGCGAGAAAGAGTCAAATGTTCAAATGAGAATTGGACATTAGAACAAGATGACTTATACTTGGGACCCAGTAGCCAAATGGCCCCTCCACAGCCCGACTCTGGGACTGCTGAGCAAATAGTGCCCCCACACCCTGACTCTTTGCCTCCTGAACAAATAGCCTCGTCACAGCCTGATCATGAAGCTCCTGAATGGGAGGCTCCTCCTTATCCTGACTCTGAGGCACGTGAGCAAGTTGCCCCCCCCCACTTCCTGACTCTGAAACTGCTGGACAGAGTCCAGGAGATACAGAGAACGTAACATCTTTAGCCAACGCCAATCTTAGAAAAAGTTTAAGATGATTGGAACAAATGAGAAGACAGGACAGAGGTTTGTCCCACCCACGAGCGGAAAGACATGACAGGAAAAGCTAATCCCATGTGGGCTTCCCAGAGACTTCACAAAGGGGGAAGCAACTGACCTTATTAAGACCTTCTCATTAGAGTTTATCTATTACATCGTAAATTTATTTATTTATTTTTCAATTTATATCCTGCCTTTTTCCTACAAAGGGCTCAAGGCAGCTTACATCATTCTCTTCCTCCATCTTATCCCCAAAACAGCCCTGTGAGGTAGGTTGGGCTGAGAGTCTGTGGCTGGCCCAAAGTCACCCAGTTGGCTCCATGGCTGAGCCTCTGAGTCCCAGTCCCGTGCTCTTAACCACAACACCACACTGGCTCTCTAAAAATCTTGTAGAAAGTAGCAATAAAAGACTTTAGTTTATAGCTGATTGTTGTGTGAGTTAATTGGAGACGTAAGTTACGACCTCACAACACCTTTCCCCCTGGGAAGAGGGGTGCCTGCATGGGGGGGGGAGGGGCCTGTCCAGGGTTGGTGAGGTGGGGAGGACCTGTCCTGCTGGGCGCGCACATGGGAGGAAGCCGGCAGAGCAGGGGCTGCCACCCGAAGGCCAGCCGGGGCTCTGGAGAAGCCGACCAGGGCCCAGGAGTGGGGTGCTGGTGGGCAGTGGGAAAGATGCCACCCCCTGCCCTGCCGGGACAGTCAGGAGGGTGCCTGGAGTTACAGAGGCAGCTCCCTTTTCAGCTGAGCCTCTGCAAGAAGCGGCAAGGTGGCCCTGCCACGTGGATGCCGAGGACTGTCTCAAAGGCATTGCGCTACTGACTCAGGCTGCTCGTAGTGAGGGAAGCGGTGCAGCGGGGGGGGCGGGGAAGGTTCCCCTCCTCCAGAATACAACCACACTCACCTTCTTGCAAGCAGGAGCAAGATGAATCCTCTGGGCACCACCTGGGACAGCACCTGTGGGCCAGTTGCTTCTCTGCTGTGGACACGAGTCCTGTTTGCACAGTGGTGCCTGCCTGATGGCCACTGAACCTGGCTGGCAATCACAGCTGTTGAAGCAGGGAGCCTTGTGCCCCCCTGCGGAGTCTCCTGAGGAGCTGCCTGGAGGACTGGAGGACTGAGGGAAGGAGGTGTCAGGAGAGAACAATTAGCTCTTGACACCAGGCCTTTTGTGGCTGCTGTCACCTTGATGGTTGTCATGGCATTTGATCCCACCCAGTAGCTTAAGCTACCCTGATAGGAGAATGTGAAGCTCAGTATTTACTGGAAGAAGAAGCAGAAAAAACAGAGCCACAGCAAAATAGTGTGGTTCTGTTCTTTCCAAATGCTGAGTTGATGAGCATTCCAAAATCTCTCCATGGACAGTTGTTCCCATAAACTGTTTTGGTTGCAGGTCAAAGAAATGTGGGATAATAATTTCCCAGGTAATTAAACTGAGCAATGAAATATTCAGCCCAACAAATAAGGGCTCGTGCAGTGAGAAAAAGCAGTGCAATTGGAAATTGGAGACCACTGGTGCTAGCTATAACATCCATAGCATGTCCAATGAGCATCCAACAGGTCTCCTTGTTTTCCTGAACCATTTCTGTGATGTGTGATGAGAAGTCCTCCCATTCCCCTCCCATCCTTTAGTAAAGCAGGTGTGCCAAGGAGCAGTACTGCCAATGGCAGGTGATGTGATTTTGATCTCGACTGTTTTTAAGAATGCACATCAGAATGTGCCTTCCGCAGAGACATTTGCTGCTGACAGACACCTTCTCTCAGATGCATAGTTCCTAACACTTCCCTGCTTGAATGAGAGCTTGGCCATCCAACTAATTATTATATTTTTCTGACAACAGAAAGAAGTTTGGAGACAGTCAGACCTCATCTAGAATACTGTGTCCTGTTCTGGGCACCAAGATTTAAGAAAGATGCAGAAAGGTTGGAAAGAGTCCAGAGGAGGACAGCCAAGATGATCCAGGGTTTGGAAACTCTGCCCTGTGAGAAGAGACTGAGAGGACTGGGCATGCTCAGCCTTGAAAGGAGAAGACTGAGCGGGGACATGAGATCCCTCTAGAAGTACCTCAAAGGCTGTCACAAAGAGGAAGGTCAAACTCACCTCTCACTGATACCAGAGTATAGGACATGGAATGATCAAGTCAAGATGCACAAGATTCAGGCTGGATAGCAGGAAAAGTTTCCTCAATGTCACAGCAATATGACAGTGGAACTGGTTCCCTCAAGAGGTGGTGCACTCTGTCACAGCAGTAGCATTCAGGATGAAACTGGGCAGTCATCAGAGTGGGATGGAGTGACGTAGTTTCCTGCACCAACAGAGGGTTGAACCTGAAGGCCTCCTCAGCTCCTTCCAACTCTGCTATTCTATGAGGCTATGAAACACCAAGGAGGTCAAAATCAATTAGCAGCAGAAGAACAATATCGGTGCCAAGAGAGACTGGAGCAAGCAGATTACTGGTGCATCCCTGCCTGCCCTGTTGACAACTGTCCTGACACAGAGAAAATGCCCAGAAGGTTTGCACCATCGGCGCCAGGTAAAGACCTTTTTATTTAAACATCATTTCAATTGTTAAAACATATGATCTGGCCTGGGCAACTTCTTCTTCCTT